>NW_027200791.1:0-16946 GCF_038502225.1 Cherax quadricarinatus
GAGATATTGGGTGGCCAGGTACTTACCAGAGATGCTGGGTGACCTGGTAATCACAAGAATTGCTGGAGGACCAGGTACTCACCAGAGTTGCTGAATGACCAGGTACTCGCCAGAGATGGATGACCAGGTACTCGCCTGAATTTGGATGAAGAGATACTCACCAGAGTTGCTGGGTGACCAGGTACTCACCAGAGTTGCTGAGTGACCACGTACTCACCAAAGTTGCTGGGTGACAAGGTACTCACCAGAGTTGCTGGGTGACCAGGTACTCACCAGAGTTGCTGGGTGACAAGGTACTCACCAGAGTTCCTGGGTGAACAGGTGCTCACCAGAGTTTGGATGACTAGATGCTCACCAGAGTTTGGATGACCAGGTACTCACCAGAGTTGCTGGATGACCAGATACTCAACAGATTTGCTGGGTAACCAGGTGGTCGCCAGAGTTTGGATGACCAGGTACACACCAGAGTTGCTGGACGACCAGGTATTCACCAGAGTTCCTGGGTGACCAGGTACTCACCAGAGATGCTGGGTGACCAGGTACTCATCAGAGTTGCTGGGTGACCAAATACTCACCAGAGATGCTGGGTGACCAGGTGCTCTCCAGAGTTTGGATGACCAGGTACTCACCAGAGTTGCTGGATGACCAGGTACTCACCAGAGTTTGGATGACCAGACATTCACCAGAGTTGCTGGGTGACCAGGTACTCACCAGAGTTGCTGGGTGACCAGGTACTCACCAGAGTTGCTGGGTGACCAGGTACTCACCAAAGTTTCTGGATGACCAGGTACTCACCAGAGTTGCTTCATGACCAGGTACTCACCAGAGTTGCTAGTGACCAGTTACTCACCAGAGTTGCTGGGTGACCAGGTTCTCACCAGAGTTGCTGGGTGACCAGGTACTCATCAGAGTTGCTGGGTTACCAGGTGCTCACCAGAGTTGCTGGGTGACCAGGTACTCGGCAGAGTTGCTAGGTGACAAGGTACTCTGCAGAGTTGCTGGGTGACCAGGTACTCACCAGAGTTAGTGGGTGACCAGGTACTCACCAAAGTTGCTGGGTGAACAGGTACTCACCTTAGATGCTGGGTGACCAGGTACTCAATAGAATTGCTGGGTGACCAGGTACTCACCAGAGTTGCTGGGTGACCAGGTACTCGCCAGAGTTGCTGGGTGACCAGGTACTCACCAGAGTTGGTCGGTGACCAGGTACTCACCAAAGTTGCTGGGTGACCAAGTACTCACCAGAGGTGCTGCGTGACCAGGTACTCACCAATGTTGCTGGGTGACGAGGTACTCACCAGAGTTGCTGGGTGACCAAGTACTCACCAGAGTTGCTGGGTGACCAGGTACTCACCAAAGTTGCTGGATGACCAGGTACTCACCAGAATTGCAAGGTGGCCAAGTACTCACCAGAGTTGCTGGGTGACCAGGTACTCACCAGAGTTGCTGGGTGACCAGGTACTCACCAGAGTTGCTGGGTGACCAGGTACTCACCAGAGTTGCTGGGTGACCAGGTACTCACCAGAGTTGCTGGGTGACCACGTACTCACCAGAGTTTCTATGTGACCAGGTACTCACCAGAGTTGCTGGGTGACCAGGTGCTCACCAGAGTTTGGATGACCAGGTGCTCACCAGAGTTTGTATGACCGGGTAGTCACCAGAGTTGCTGGATGACCAGGTACTCACCAGAGTTGCTGGGTGACCAGATACTCACCAGAGTTGCTGGATGACCAGGTGCTCACCAGAGTTCCTGGGTGACCAGGTACTCACCAGAGATGTTGGGTGGCCAGGTACTCACTAGAGATGCAGGGTGACCTGGTACTCACAAGAATTGCTGGAGGACCAGGTACTCACCAGAGTTGCTGGATGACCAAGTATTCGCCAGAGATTGGATGACCAGGTGTTACGCGCCCCTACTTCACTCCATTATATACAAAAATAAAAGGCCTGGTTAAAATAAGTTCTGTAATAATATATCGCGAACCACTTTATTACTAGCTAGATAAAGCAGGTTCGACTATATATTATTATCGGGTACAGTATGAATCAAAAGTACTCTCATTGTATTATATTGTATATTATATCTTTCCCCATGATTATTATAACTATAATATTATATTATATTATTATTAGGTTAGGTATTACGAATGTGTAACCACTACTGTAGTGACCAATTGGTGGTTCTAGAATTGACGCCACGCGTCGCCTTCTGGCAGAGCTGAAGTCTGACTATGAAGTAGTTGAGTGAGTCAGTCAGCTCCTAGCTCTGACTCGGTACGGGTCTTCAACCCAAAGCTCCTAGCTTAAACTAAAACTTTATACAAAGTCTTGCCTTTGCCATTAGTCTGGTAATTCATGTCACTTATAAAAGATAACTATTTCGTTACCCTAGACCTTTCTAAAAGAGTAGATTATTAATTGAAATTATTTTATCATACTCTGTTAATGAGAATTTGAACTTAAGATTGGGTTTCTTGCTGTATAGTGTTTCATTTATAATTACTTGTGGTTATTTTAATTCACTAACCAAATACCAATGAAGCTAAATGATTGGTAATAAAATAAAGCTAACAAAAAAAATGGAGTTATTTGTGCCCCTATTGTTACGGTGAAGATTAAGTCGTAACAAATGGGTTGTCTGTCCGGGAGCTACTTACCCTGAAGTACATATTTGTTTTGCATTAAAATTAAGCTCCCTTGCGAGAATTAAGAAAATGGATCCAGAAATTAAGTCATTATTAGATGAATTAACAGAGGCTACTCTTGACACTTTAAAATTACAGACGTGTTGGCAAATAGCTAGACAGTTAGATATACCTTATAATAGATACCATAGCGCAGAGACTCTTAGGTCCCTAATTAAGGATAGATTATTTCCGAAAACCCAAGCAATGCCAGAACTAGATTCGGAAGATAGTTTTATTTCTCAGTTTGAGGAAGTAGAAATCCCACGGACGGGAACTGCCTTAAATAATGAAGTTGAGCCAGGGTTTACGAGGCTTTACTACTCAGTCCAGTCTCAAAACTCTCCCCCGTTCATTTCCCCGGAGTATGTATCGGTGGTTGGAACGAACCCTCAGTCAAATGACGGGGATAATTTTAGGACTGGTGCTCGTCCCAAAATACTTCCGGAGAAGACGCCCGAATTCCCTTCGGTGTCATTACCTCTTGGGAATTTCACGTCCGAACAACTAGAGAGAATAGAACGCATATTACTATTACAAAACTCTCAAATCGAAGCTAGAAGACGTCTAAACGAGGAAGAATTTAGGCGTGAAAGGTTTCGTTTTGAAACAAAGCAGAAGGGAGTTCCGGAAGAAAGAGACGTGAAGAGCACGGTAACCGGGTTTGACTTGCATAAAGCAGCTCTAATGGTACCTAAGTTTAACGAAACAGACTTAGATGAATTCTTTGAAATTTTTGAGAATCAGGCACGTTCAATGGGCTGGCCCAAAGACAAATGGGCCACATTGCTGCACACATCTCTATATGGAAAGGCGCAGTCTTGTGTCGCCTCCTTACCATATGAGTTTTATGTCCAGTACGACGTAGTAAAGAGAACTATTTTAGAAGCATATGACATGCTCCCTATTAGTTACCAAATAGCTTTTCGTTCCATGAAACGGCAAACAGGACAAACTTATTTAGATTTTGCCCGAGGGAAAGCAGTGGCGTTTGAACGTTGGTGTCGAGCTTCTCGGGTCACGACTTTAAAAGATCTATCACAATTAATGTTACTAGAAGATTTGTATGCAAATTTTCCAGAGGGAGTTCGCCAGTATCTTGTTGGCCATCCGCAAACGACGTTGTTAGAGACTGCCGCGCTGGCAGACAACTTCGAGATTTCCCAGAGGTTGGTACAATCTGAAAGCAGCCAGGTTATCAAACCAGCAACGAGACCCGAACCTGCGAAGTCTTTCGGTAAGCGACCTACCCAACCCGTTCACTCCCGTGTAACAAGTAAACCCGAAGTAAAACACCAAATCCAATCAAGCCCATCCTATAGACCAGATAGGTCATGGGGAAAAATTAAATGTTCGTACTGTTCAAAGCTGGGACATTTCAAATCACAATGCTTTAAGCGTAATAGGGACCAGGGAAGGAGTCCATCCTATAGATTGCCCACACAAATCATATCCTCTACGACTCATCCAAGGAAGTCCGAGCCAAGAGTAGACGCTCTGTCCCAAGGAAAAGGAACAGATCCTCCTAGTTGACTAAGCAGAATATGGGTATCATCGTCAAACTTGTCAAGAGCTATGAGTCCTTACTTTTCCAAAAGCAAAGTAGGAATTACCGATAGCCAGTTGTTGCAAGTAAATTCCTTTAGGGATACGGGGTCCTACTTAACATTATTAAGAGAAGGACTGTTATCATTCCCCGCCGGATCATATACGGGTTTCGACGCTCTGTTGGAAGCTTATGGTGGCTCCACTACGCGAGTACCCCTGTACAAGTTATATGTTGAAACTCCTATTTTTACAGGCTGGACGTCAATCGGAGTGTCTCCAACTAACTTCCCCATAAAAGACGTAGACCTATTGATTGGGAACGACTTAGCGGAAGAAGGAATATGGAAAGAGCCCATAGTTATGGAAAATCCAACCGAGGAAAATTACGTCATCGAAGCCCGACGAACGGAACCTACCCTCTTTCCTCTGAGCGTAGTAACCCGGGCGATGACCAAACAGTCGCGTTCTCCGTTGATATCGGAGGAAGTCATGGACGACGTCGACGTAGGAGTAGGAGACATATTCAACGAAAGCTCGAGTGTCGAGCCAACAATCCACCCAGAACCGATACCAGTTCCTAAGTCGGTGGTTTCCGAAATAGATTTATTCTCGAAGGAGGATCTAGTAAGAGAACTCCGAATAGACCCCTCCTTAAGTGACCTCAGGAAGCTTGCTGTGTTGGGAGAAGAAGCCCTTAAAAGTGACAGCTCTTACTATTGGGAGAAGGACTTACTGAAAAAGAAACTAGGATCTCTTAAAAGTGATCATCTACTGGTCTTGCCTACCCCGTTTAGAAATTTAGCATGTAAGTTTGCTCATGACAGTCCTCAAGGTGGACATCTGGGACAAAAGAAGACTTTTAGAAAAATTGCTAAGCACTTCACATGGCCAAAAATGAAGGAAGAAGTGGAACGGTATGTAAGAAGCTGTTCCGTGTGTCAACTAGTAGGCAAACCTGCACATAATCCACCACCTGTGCCGTTGAACCCTATACAAGTAACAGGCGAACCCTTTTCACGTCTGGTGATCGACTGTGTCGGCCCGCTACCCAAGACTCGGCAGGGCAACCAGTTCCTGTTCACCATCATGGACACCGTCACCAGGTACCCGGAAGCAGTTCCTCTCAGGAGGATTAATGCTCGCCTAATAGTGAGAGCACTGATTAAGTTCTTCTCTCACTTTGGATTTCCAAGAGAAGTTCAATCGGATCAAGGGTCGAATTTTACTTCAAAATTTTTCCGTGAAGCCTTGGCTCAGTTAGGGGTCAAGACGGTTTACGCGACGGCCTATCGACCCCAATCACAAGGCGTGGTGGAAAGGTTCCATCAAACTTTGAAGATTATGATGAGGTCCTATTGTTTACAGTATTCCAAAGATTGGGATGAAGGTATTCCACTACTCTTGTTTGCCCTAAGAGAAAGCGAACAAGACAACTTGAAGTTTTCGCCATTTGAGCTAATATATGGGCATCAAATTAGAGGACCAGTACAGGTTCTCAAAGAAGCTTGGACCGGGGAAGAAACGCCGACTTTTAGGAGCTCTCCTACCTTAATGAAAGAACGCCTGAGCCTAGCTAGAGAATTGGCCGCCGAAAACTTACGACAAGCACAGAGTAAGATGAAGGAGGAATACGATCGTCGAACTAAACTTCGTTCATTTGAACCAAAAGATCAAGTTCTGGTTCAACGATTTCATCAGGGACATGCTCTACAGCCCAAATTTGAAGGTCCTTTAGAAATCGTGAAGCGCCTAAGTGACGTGAACTACTTGGTAAGGACGCCGAAGAAGAGGAACTCACAACGGACGTATCATATTAACCAACTTAAACCCTATTCAGGAATCGTTTCACCAGTTTCTACTATAACTCCTCTAAACCAAGAACGGGTTCCAGTAAGTTCGGATGAAATGATAGGAATACCAGTTCTTCTGAACAATTCGACAGCCTTAAAGAATTTAAATTCTCTACTGATAAATCTGGAAGTGGACAAAGGACACGAAATAAAATCCCTGATTAAGGCAAATCTCCACCTGTTCAACGACGTCCCAAAACCGTGTACGTTGGGTGTGCACGATGTTACTCTCCGAGAACCTACTCCAATCAAGCAATCTCCCTACAGAGTGAGTCCCAAGAAACAAGGTGAGCTAGAGGCAGAGGTGAACTTCTTACTCTCACACGGGTTGATAAAACCAAGTAACAGTCCTTGGGCATCCCCGTGCATTCTAGTCCCCAAACCAGATGGGACTTCCCGTATGTGCACGGATTTTAGAAAAGTCAATGCTGTAACAGTGCCTGATGGGTTTCCCATACCCAGAATTGACGACTTAATAGACAAGGTCTCGAGAGCTAAGTATATCAGTAAATTGGACTTGTTAAGAGGGTATTACCAAGTCCCGTTGTCACCAAGAGCTCAAGAGATATCGGCTTTTACGATACCTGGTGGCCTATACAAGTATTGCGTTATGCCCTTCGGCTTCTGTAACGCGGCCTCTACGTTCCAGCGTATTATGAACATACTTACGGGCGGATTGGACGGAGTAGAAGCTTACTTAGACGACTTAGTCGTATACAGCGACAGTTGGCCCCAACACCTTAGACAGCTTAAAGCCTTGTTTGACGCCTTAAGTAAACATAATTTTACAGTGAATTTGTCCAAGTGTGAGTTTGGCCAGACGAAAATTAAATACTTAGGATTTCGGATTGGACAAGGTGAAGTCGCTCCTTTGAACGCCAAAGTAAAGGCCCTCTTAGAATTTCCTACCCCTAAGGATAGGAAAAGCGTTTCAAGATTTTTAGGAGTTGCCGGTTACTACCGTCGGTTCTGTCCGAATTTTGCACAGGTAGCTTTTCCCCTAACTGAATTAACAAGTCCAAAAACAAAGTTTTCATGGACCCAGGACTGTGAAATTGCTTTTAATCGTTTAAAAAGATTACTATCCTCTTCCCCAGTATTGCTAAGTCCTGATTTTAATAAACCATTCTACTTACAAATAGATGCCAGTGCGTATGCTTTGGGAGCCGCATTGTTACAGAAGGCTCCAAATTCTGACCTATTACAACCTGTTTCTTATTTTTCTTCTAAGTTAAAGAAACACCAAATTAATTATTCAACTATAGAAAAAGAAGCCTTAGCTCTCGTTGTATGCCTAGAGAATTTTGATGTATATTTAGGATCTTCTACCCATCAGATATCGGTGTACTCCGATCATAATCCTTTGACCTTCATAAATTCTATGAAATCGAAGAATGCCAGAATACTTCGTTGGGCTTTGAGAATTCAACCCTTCTCTATTACCATTTCCCATATAAAAGGAAAACATAATCTCATTGCTGATGCCCTCTCTAGGCCTTGAAATTTTATTAATATACATTTATTTTTAACAGTATGAGTCGGTACTTTTATGACCATCTATGTTGTGGAGAAAGCTGGAGATGATGTAGGACTGCTGTCTATGTTACAACCTCTGCTACTATGACAGATGCTACCCACCACAGAGAGTACAAGTCAATGGCGACCGTCAGTCACGAGGGGGGAGGTGTTACGCGCCCCTACTTCACTCCATTATATACAAAAATAAAAGGCCTGGTTAAAATAAGTTCTGTAATAATATATCGCGAACCACTTTATTACTAGCTAGATAAAGCAGGTTCGACTATATATTATTATCGGGTACAGTATGAATCAAAAGTACTCTCATTGTATTATATTGTATATTATATCTTTCCCCATGATTATTATAACTATAATATTATATTATATTATTATTAGGTTAGGTATTACGAATGTGTAACCACTACTGTAGTGACCAATTGGTGGTTCTAGAATTGACGCCACGCGTCGCCTTCTGGCAGAGCTGAAGTCTGACTATGAAGTAGTTGAGTGAGTCAGTCAGCTCCTAGCTCTGACTCGGTACGGGTCTTCAACCCAAAGCTCCTAGCTTAAACTAAAACTTTATACAAAGTCTTGCCTTTGCCATTAGTCTGGTAATTCATGTCACTTATAAAAGATAACTATTTCGTTACCCTAGACCTTTCTAAAAGAGTAGATTATTAATTGAAATTATTTTATCATACTCTGTTAATGAGAATTTGAACTTAAGATTGGGTTTCTTGCTGTATAGTGTTTCATTTATAATTACTTGTGGTTATTTTAATTCACTAACCAAATACCAATGAAGCTAAATGATTGGTAATAAAATAAAGCTAACAAAAAAAATGGAGTTATTTGTGCCCCTATTGTTACGGTGAAGATTAAGTCGTAACACCAGGTAATCGCCAGAGTTTGGATGAACAGATACTCACCAGAGTTGTTGGGTGACCAGGTACTCACCAGAGTTGCAGAGTGACAGGTACTCACCAGAGTTGCTGGGTGACCAGGTACTCACGAGAGTTGCTGGGTGACCAGGTACTCACCAGAGTTGCTGGGTGACAAGGTACTCACCAGAGTTGCTGAGGGACCAGGTGCTCACCATAGTTTGGATGAGCAGATGTTCAACAGAGTTTGGATGACCAGGTACTCACCAGAGTTGCTGGATGACCAGATACTCAACAGATTTGCTGGGTAACCAGGTGGTCACCAGAGTTTGGATGACCAGGTTCACACCAGAGTTGCTGGACGACCAGGAATTCACCAGAGTTCCTGGGTGACCAGGTAATCACCAGAGATGCTGGGTGACCAGGTACTCATCAGAGTTGCTGGGTGACAAGATACTCAACGGAGATGCTGGGTGACCAGTTACTCACAAGAGATGCTGGGTAACCAGGTACTCACTAGAGTTGCTGGGTGACCAGGTACTCACCAGAGTTGCTGGGTGACCAGGTGCTAACCAGAGTTTGGATGACCAGGTGCTCACCAGAGTTTGGATCCCCGGGTACTCACCAGAGTTGCTGGATGACCAGGTGCTCACCAGAGTTGCTGGGTGACCAGATACTCACTAGAGTTGCTGGATGACCAGGTGCTCACCAGAGTTCCTGGGTGACCAGGTACTCACCAGAGATGTTGCGTGGCCAGGTACTCACCAGAGATGCTGGGTGACCTGGTACTCACCAGAATTGTTGGAGGACCAGGTACTCACCAGAGTTGCTGGATGACCAGGTACTCGCCAGAGATTGGATGACCAGGTACTAGTCAGAGTTTGGATGATCAGGTACTCACCAGAGTTGGTGGGTGACCAGGTACTCACCAGAGTTGCTGGGTGACCATGTACTTCCCAGACTTTCTATATGACCACGTACTCACCAGAGTTGCTGGGAGACCAGGTACTCACCAGAGTTGCTGGATGAAAAGTACTCACCTGGGTTGCTGGGTGACCAGGTGCTCACCAGAGTTTTGATGATCAGGTCTTCACAAGAGTTTGGATGACCAGGTACTCACCAGAGTTGCTGTATGACCAGGTACTCACCAGAGTTGCTTCGTGACCAGATACTCACCAGAGTTTCTCAGTGACCAGGTGCTCACCAGAGTTTCTCAGTGAACAGGTGCTCACCAGAGTTTGGATGACTAGGTGCTCACCAGAGTTGCTGGATGACCAGGTACACGCCAGAGTTTGGATGACCAGGTACTCACCAGAGTTACTGGGTGAAAAGGTACTCACCAGAAATGCTGGGTGACCAGGTACTCACCAGAGTTTCTGGATGTCCAGGTACTTCTCAGAGCTTCTAGATGACAAGGTACTCACCAGAGTTTGGATGACCAGGTACTCACCAGAGTTGCTGGATGACCAGGTACTCACCAGAGTTTAGATGACCAGACATTCATCAGAGTTCCTGGTTGACCAGGTACTCACCAGAGTTGCTGGGTGACCAGGTACTCACCAGAGTTGCTGGGTGACCAGGTACTCACCAGAGTTGGTAGGTGACCATTTCTCACCAAAGTTGCTGGATGACCAGGTGCTCACCAGAGTTGCTGGATGACCAGGTACTAACCAGAGTTGCTGGTGAACAGGTACTCACCAGAGTTGCTGGGTGACCAGGTACTCACCAGAGTTGCTGGGTAACCAGGTACTCACCAGAGTTGCTAGGTGACCAGGTACTCACCAGAGTTGCTGGGTGACCAAGTACTCACCAGAGTTTCTGTGCAACCAGGTACTCACCAGAGTTGCTGGTTGACCAGGTACTCATCAGAGTTGCTGGGTGACCAGATACTCACCAGAGATGCTGGGTGACCAGGTACTCAACAGAGATGCTGGGTGACCAGGTACTCACCAGAGTTGCTGGGTGACCAGGTACTCATTAGTGTTGCTGGGTGACCAGGTGCTAACAAGTGTTTGGATGACCAGGTGCTCACCAGAGTTTGGATGACCGGGTACTCACAAGAGTTGCTGGATGACCAGGTACTCACCAGAGTTCCTGGGTGACCAGGCACTCACCAGAGATGTTGGGTGGCCAGGTACTCACCAGAGATGCAGGGTGACCTGGTACTCACCAGAATTGCTGGAGGACCAGGTACTCACCAGAGTTGCTGGATGACCAGGTACTCGCCAGAGATGGGATGACCAGGTACTCGCCAGAGTTTGGATGAGCAGGTACTCACCAAAGTTGCTGGGTGACCAGGTACTCAACAGAGTAGCTGAGTGACCAGGTACTCAACAGAGTTGTGTACGAATGGTATATAATACCGACAAGATGAGAGTAAGACACATGTGCAACATCTGGGTAATAAAGGTACCCAGATGTTGCACATGTGTCTTAATCTCATCTTGTCGGTATTATGTACCATTCGTACACAACTTGTCAGACACTGCAACATCATGGAATCTTAATTCTGAGGACATGTACATAACCTTCACGACTACGACAACTACTACTACAACTAACCCATCTCTTTGGGAAGGACCTACTTCCACTGGGGAATCCCGCCTACCAGTGAATTTGCCCTCGTCTACTTCACCTGACGTTACTATATAAGCGCCAGGATTCTTTCTTCTGCTTCAGAATCTCCACGACTATGGTGCTGTTCGCACCTACTCCTAGGTTGAGGGAATGATTACCTCATCTTCTGTACACAGTTCTACTGTCTTCAAGTTATGTCCTAGAATTTGTATTGATAAAGCCACTGGATGGCGAAACGTCTACAATAAAGATACCCAGATGTTGCACATGTGTCTTATACTCAACAGAGTTGCTGGGTGACCAGGTACTCACCAGAGTTTCTGGGTGACCAGGTTCATACCAGAGTTGCTGGGTGACCAGGTGCTCACCAGAGTTCCTGGGTGACCAGATTCTCACCAGAGATTTTGGGTGACCAGGTACTCACCAGAGATGCAGGGTGATATGGTACTCACCAGAATTGCTGGAGGACCAGGTACTCACCAGAATTGCTGGATGACCAGGTACTCCCCAGAGTTGCTGAGTGACCAGGTACTCACCAGAGTTGCTGGGTGACCAGGTACTCACCAGAGTTGCTGGGTGACCAGGTACTCACCAGAGTTGCTGGGTGACCAGGTACTCACCAGAGTTGCTGGGTGACCAGGTACTCACCAGAGTTTCTGTGTGACCAGGTACTCACCAGAGTTGCTGGGTGACCAGGTACTCATCAGAGTTGCTGGGTGACCAGATACTCACCAGAGATGCTGGGTGACCAGGTACTCACCAGAGATGCTGGGTGACCAGGTACTCACCAGAGTTGGTGGGTGACCAGGTACTCATTAGAGTTGCTGGGTGACCAGGTGCTAACCAGAGTTTGGAGACCAGGTGCTCACCAGAGTTTGGATGACCAGGTACTCACAAGAGTTGCTGGATGACCAGGTACTCACCAGAGTTCCTGGGTGATCAGGCACTCACCAGAGATGTTGGGTGACCAAGTACTCACCAGAGATGCAGGGTGATATGGTACTCACCAGAATTGCTGGAGGACCAGGTACTCACCAGAGTTGCTGGATGACCAGGTACTCGCCAGAGATCGAATGACCAGGTACTCGCCAGAGTTTGGATGACCAGGTACTCACCAGAGTTGCTGGGTGACCAGGTACTCACCAGAGTTGCTGGGTGACCAGATACTCAATAGATTTGCTGGGTAACCAGGTGGTCACCAGAGTTTGGATGACAAGGTACACACAACAATTGCTGGACGACCAGATATTCACCCGAGTTCCTTGGTGACCAGGTACTCACCAGAGATGCTGGGTGACCATGTACTCATCAGAGTTCCTGGATGAGCAGGAATTCACCAGAGTTTGGATGACCAGGTACTCACCAGAGTTGCAGGGAGACCAGGTACTCACCAGAGTTGCTGGGTGACCAGGTACTCACCAGAGTTGCTGGATGACCAGGTACTCGCTAGAGTTTGAATGACCAGGTACTCACCAGAGTTTGAATGACCAGGCACTCACCAGAGTTGCTGGGTGACCAGGTATTCATCAGAGTCGCTAGGTGACCAGGTCCTCACCAGAGTTTCTGGGTGACCAGGTGCTCACCAGAGTTTGGATGATCAGGTGCTCACCAGAGTTTGGATGACCAGGTACTCACCAGAGTTGCTGGATGACAAGGTACTCACCAGAGTTGCTGGGTGACCACGTACTCACCAGAGTTTCTATGTGACCAGGTACTCACCAGAGTTGCTGGGTGACAAGGTACTCACCAGAGTTGCTGGGTGACCAGATACTCACCAGAGTTGCTGGGTGACCAGGCACTCACGAGAGTTGCTTGGTGACCAGGTGCTCACCAGAGTTTGGATGACCAGGTGCTCACCAGAGTTTGTATGACCGGGTACTCACCAGAGTTGCTGGATGACCAGGTACTCACCAGAGTTGCTGGGTGACCAGATACTCACCAGAGTTTCTGCGTGACCAGGTTCATACCAGAGTTGCTGGGTGACCAGGTGCTCACCAGAGTTCCTGGGTGACCAGATTCTCACCAGAGATGTTGGGTGACCAGGTACTCACCAGAGATGCAGGGTGATATGGTACTCCCTAGAATTGCTGGAGGACCAGGTACTCACCAGAGTTGCTGGATAACCAGGTACTCACCAGAGTTGCTGAGTGACCAGGTACTCACCAGAGTTGCTGGGTGACCAGGTACTCACCAGAGTTGCTGGGTGACCAGGTACTCACCAGAGTTGCTGGGTGACCAGGTACTCACCAGAGTTGCTGGTTGACCAGGTACTCTCCAGAGTTTCTGTGTGACCAGGTACTCACCAGAGTTGCTGGGTGACCAGGTACTTATCAGAGTTGCTGGGTGACCAGATACTCACCAGAGATTCTGGGTGACCAGGTACTCACCAGAGATGCTGGGTGACCAGGTACTCACCAGAGTTGGTGGGTGACCAGGTACTCATTAGAGTTGCTGGGTGACCAGGTGCTAACCAGAGTTTGGAGACAAGGAGCTCACCAGAGTTTGGATGACCAGGTACTCACATAAGTTGCTGGATGACCAGGTACTCACCAGAGTTCCTGGGTGATCAGGCACTCACCAGAGATGTTGGGTGACCAGGTACTCACCAGAGATGCAGGGTGATATGGTACTCACCAGAATTGCTGGAGGACCAGGTACTCACCAGAGTTGCTGGATGACCAGGTACTCGCCAGAGATCGAATGACCATGTACTCGCCAGAGTTTGGATGACCAGGTACTCACCAGAGTTGCTGGGTGACCAGGTACTCACCAGAGTTGCTGGGTGACCAGGTACTCACCAGAGTTGCTGTATGACCAGGTACTCACCAAAGTTGCTGGGTGACCAGGTACTCACCAGAGTTTTTGGGTAACCAGGTGCTCACCAGAGTTTGGATGACAAGGTACTCACCAGAGTTGCTGGATGACCAGATACTCAACAGATTTGCTGGGTAACCAGGTGGTCACCAGTGTTTGGATGACCAGGTACACACAACAGTTTCTGGACTACCAGGTATTCACCAGAGTTCCTTGGTGACCAGGTACTCACCAGAGATGCTGGGTGACCAGGTACTCATCAGAGTTCCTGGATGACCAGGAATTCACCAGAGTTTGGATGACCAGGTACTCACCAGAGTTGCAGGGAGACCAGGTACTCACCAGAGTTGCTGGGTGACCAGGTACTCACCAGAGTTGCTGGATGACCAGGTACTCGCTAGAGTTTCAATGACCAGGTACTCACCAGAGTTTGAATGACCAGGTACTCAGTAGAGTTGCTGGGTGACCAGGTATTCATCAGAGTCGCTAGGTGACCAGGTACTCACCAGAGTTTCTGGGTGACCAGGTGCTCACCAGAGTTTGGGTGATCAGGTGCTCACCAGAGTTTGGATGACCAGGTACTCACCAGAGTTGCTGGATGACAAGGTACTCACCAGAGTTGCTGGGTGACCACTTACTCACCAGAGTTTCTATGTGACCAGGTACTCACCAGAGTTGCTGGGTGACCAGGTACTCACCAGAGTTGCTGGGTGACCAGATACTCACCAGAGTTGCTGGGTGACCAGGCACTCACAAGAGTTGCTTGGTGACCAGGTGCTCACCAGAGTTTGGATGACCAGGTGCTCACCAGAGTTTGGATGACCGGGTACTCACCAGAGTTGCTGGATGACCAGGTACTCACCAGAGTTGCTGGGTGACCAGATACTCTCCAGAGTTGTTGGATGACCAGGTGCTCTCCAGAGTTCCTGGGTGACCAGGTACTCACCAGAGATGTTGGGTGGCCACGGAATCACAAGAGATGCTGGGTGACCTGGTACTCACTAGGAATTGCTGGAGGACCAGGTACTCACCAGAGTTGCTGGATGACCAGTCACTCGCCAAAGATTGGATGACCAGGTACTCGCCAGAGTTTGGATGAACAGATATTCACCAGAGTTGCTGGGTGACCAGGTACTCACCAGATTTGCTGAGTGACAAGGTACTCACCAGAGTTGCTGGGTGACCAGGTACTCACCAGAGTTGCTGGGTGACCAGATACTCACCAGAGTTGCTGGATGACCAGGTGCTCACCAGAGATGCTGGGTGACAAGGTACTCATTTGAGTTGCTGGGTGACCAGGTGCTAACCAGAGTTTGGATGACCAGGTGCTCACCAGAGTTTGGATGACCGGGTACTCACCAGAGTTGCTGGATGACCAAGTACTCACCAGAGTTTCTGGGTGACCAGGCACTCACCAGAGATGTTGGGCGGCCAGGTACTCACCAGAGATGCAGGGTGACCTGGTACTTACCAGAATTGCTGGAGGACCAGGTACTCACCAGAGTTGCTGGATGACCAGGTACTCGCCAGAGATTGGATGACCAGGTTCTCGCCAGAGTTTGGATGAGCAGGTACTCACCAAAGTTGCTGGGTGACCAGGTACTCAACAAAGTTTCTGAGTGACCAGGTACTCAACAGAGTTGCTGGGTGACCAGGTACTCACAGAGTTGCTGGGTGACCAGGTGCTCACCAGAGTTCCTGGGTGACCAGGTACTCACCAGAGATGTTGGGTGGCCAGGTACTCACCAGAGATGCAGGGTGATCTGGTACTCACCAGAATTGCTGGAGGACCAGGTACTCACCAAAGTTGCTTGATGACCAGGTACTCGCCAGAGATTGGATGGCCAGGTACTCGCCAGAGTTTGGATGACCAGGTACTCACCAGAGCTGCTGGGTGACCAGGTACTCACCAGAGTTGCTGGATGACCAGGTACTCGCTAGAGTTTGAATGACCAGGTACTCACCAGAGTTGCTGGGTGACCACGTATTCATCAGAGTCGCTATGTGACAAGGTACTCACCAGAGTTTCTGGGTGACCAGGTGCTCACCAGAGTTTGGATGATCAGGTGCTCACCAGTTTGGATGACCAGGTACTCACCAGAGTTGCTGGATGACCAGGTACTCACCAGAGTTGCTTCGTGACAAGATACTCACCAGAGTTCCTGGACGACCAGGTGCTCACCGGAGTTTGGATGACCACGTACTCACCAGAGTTGCTGGACGACAAGGTATTTACCAGAGATGCTGGATGACCAGGAACCTCACCAGAGTTCCTGGATGACCAGGTACTCACCAGAGATTGGATGACCCGGTACTCACCAGAGTTGCTGGGAGACCGGGTACTCACCATAGTTGCTGAGTGGCCAGGTACTCACCAGAGTTGCTGGATGACCAGGTACTTACCAGAGTTGCTGGATGACCAAGTACTCACCAGAGTTGCTGTGTGACCAGGTACTCACCAAAGTTTCTGGATAAACAGGTACTCAACAGAGTTTGGATGACCATGTACTCACCAGAGTTGCTGGAAGACCAGGTACTCACCAGAGTTGTTGGGTGACCAGGTACTCACCAGAGTTGCTGGATGATCAGGTACTCGCCAGAGTTTGGATGACCAGGTACTCACCAGAGTTTGGATGACCAGGTCCTCACCAGAGTTGGTGGGTGACCAGGTATTCACCAGAGTTGTTGGGTGACCAGGTACTCACCAGAGTTGCTGGATGACCAGGTACTCGCCAGAGTTTGGATGACCAGGTACTCACCAGAGTTTGGATGACCAAGTACTCACCAGAGTTGCTGTAAGACCAGGTACTTACCATAGTTGCTAGGTGGCCAGGTACTCACCAGAGTTCCTGGGTGGCCAAATACTCACCAGAGTTGCTGGGTGACCAGGTACTCACCAGGGTTGCTGTGTGATCAGGTACACACCAGAGTTGCTGGGTGACCAGGTACTCACCAGAGTTGCTGGATGACCAGGTACTCACTAGAGTTGCTGTATGACCAGGTACTCACCAGAGTTGCTGGATGAACAGGTACTCACCAGAGTTGGTTGGTAACCAGGCTTTCCCCAGAGA
>NW_027200792.1:0-2500 GCF_038502225.1 Cherax quadricarinatus
TGATGGATCATGTTGGTGGTGGATCAAGCTGGTTTTGGATCAGGTTGATGATGGATCATGTTGGTGGTGGATCAAGCTGGTGGTGGATCAGACTGGTGGTGGATCAAGCTGGTGGTGGATCAGGCTGATGATGGATCATGTTGGTGGTGGATCAGGCTGTTGGTGGATCAGACTGGTGGTGGATCAAGCTGTTGGTGGATCAGGCTGATGATAGATCATGTTGGTGGTGGATCAAGCTGGTGGTGGATCAGGCTGATGATGCATCATGTTGGTGGTGGATCAAGCTGGTGGTGGATCAGACTGGTGGTGGATCAAGCTGCTGGTGGATCAGGCTGATGATGGATCATGTTGGTGGTGGATCAGGCTGGTGGTGGATCAGACTGGTGGTGGATCAAGCTGGTGGTGGATCAGACTGGTGGTGGATCAAGCTGGTGGTGGATCAGGCTGATGATGGATCATGTTGCTGGTAGATCAAGCTGGTGGTTGATCAGACTTGTGGTAGATCAGGCTGGTGGTAGACCAGTCTTGTGGTGGACCAGGCTTGTGGTGGACCAGGCTGGTGGTGGTCCAGGCTGGTGGTGGACCAGTCTTGTGGTGGAACAGGCTGGTGGTTGACCAGGCTGGTGGTGGATCAAGCTGGTGGTGGTCCAGTCTTGTGGTGGACCAGGCTGGTGGTGGACCAGTCTTGTGGTGGACCAGGCTGGTGGTGGACAAGTCTTGTGGTGGACCAGGCTGGTGGTAGACCCGGCTGGTGGTGTACCAGGCTGGTGGTGGACCAGGCTGGTGGTGGACCAGGCTGGTGGTGGACCAGACTGCTGGTGGACCAGACTGCTGGTGGTGGACCAGGCTGGTGGTGGATCAAGCTGGTGGTGGTCCAGTCTTGTGGTGGACCAGGCTGGTGGTGTATCAGGCTGGTGGACCAGTCTTGTGGTGGACCCGGCTGGTTGTGGACCAGGCTGATGGTGGATAAGGCTGGTGGTGGACCAGGCTGATGGTGGATAAGGCTGGTGGTGGACCAGGCTGGTGGTGGACCAGGCTGGTGGTGGACCAGTCTTGTGGTGGACCAGGCTGGTGGTGGACCAGGCTGGTGGTGTACCAGGCTGGTGGTGGATCAGGCTGGTGGTGGACCAGGCTGGTGGTGGACCAGGCTGGTGGTGGTCCAGGCTGGTGGTGGACCAGGCTGGTGGTGGACCAGGCTGGTGGTGGATCAAGCTGGTGGTGGCCCAGTCTTGTGGTGGACCAGGCTGTGGTGTATCAGGCTGGTGGACCAGTCTTGTGGTGGACCAGGCTGTGGTGTATCAGGCTGGTGGACCAGTCTTGTGGTGGACCAGGCTGGTTGCGGACCAGGCTGGTGGTGGACCAGGCTGGTGGTGGATCAGGCTAGTGGTAGACCAGTCTTGTGGTGGATCAGGCTGATGGTGGACCAGGCTGGTGGTGGACCAGGCTGATGGTGGACCAGTCTTGTGGTGGACCAGGCTGGTGGTGTACAAGGCTGGTTGTGGACCAGGCTGGTGTACCAGGCTGGTGGTGGATCAGGCTGGTGGTGGACCAGGCTTGTGGTGGACCAGGCTGGTGGTGGTCCAGGCTGGTGGTGGACCAGGCTGGTGGTGTACCAGGCTGGTGGTGGACCAGGCTGGTGGTGGATCAAGCTGGTGGTGGTCCAGTCTTGTGGTGGACCAGGCTGGTGGTGTATCAGGCTGGTGGACCAGTCTTGTGGTGGACCCGGCTGGTTGTGGACCAGGCTGATGGTGGATAAGGCTGGTGGTGGACCAGGCTGGTGGTGGATCAGGCTTGTGGTAGACCAGTCTTGTGGTGGACCAGGCTGGTGGTGGACCAGGCTGGTGGTGGACCAGTCTTGTGGTGGACCAGGCTGGTGGTGTACCAGGCTGGTGGTGGATCAAGCTGGTGGTGGACCAGGCTGGTGGTGGATCAGGCTGGTGGTGGACCAGGCTGGTGGTGGATCAAGCTGGTGGTGGTCCAGTCTTGTGGTGGACCAGGCTGGTGGTGTATCAGGCTGGTGGACCAGTCTTGTGGTGGACCCGGCTGGTTGTGGACCAGGCTGATGGTGGATAAGGCTGGTGGTGGACCAGGCTTGTGGTGGATCAGGCTGGTGGTAGACCAGTCTTGTGGTGGACCAGGCTGGTGGTGGACCAGGCTGGTGGTGGACCAGTCTTGTGGTGGACCAGGCTGGTGGTGTACCAGGCTGGTGGTGGATCAGGCTGGTGGTGGACCAGGCTGGTGGTGGACCAGGCTGGTGGTGGTCCAGGCTGGTGGTGGACCAGGCTGGTGGTGGATCAAGCTGGTGGTGGTCCAGTCTTGTGGTGGACCAAGCTGGTGGTGTATCGGGCTGGTGGACCAGTCTTGTGGTGGACCAGACTGGTGGTGGACCAGGCTGGTGGTGGACCAGGCTGGTGGTGGACCAGGCTGGTGGTGGACCAGGCTGGTGGTGGACCAGGCTGGTAGTGAACCAGGGTGGTGGTGGAGCAGGCTGGTGGTGGAC
>NW_027200792.1:7500-10000 GCF_038502225.1 Cherax quadricarinatus
TACACAGAAAACTGTTGAAGAAAGTGGCAGCACATGGTCTTGAAGGAAAACTTCTCATGGATCGAGGCTTGGCTAACTAATAGGAAGCAAAGAGAGAGTTCGCATAAATGGAGTGAAATCAGAATGGGGACCAGTACACAAGTTGTATTTATTATTCATAATTTACGTTGATGACTTTTAACAAGGGAAATAACAGGGAAGATGAGAAAACCGCTGATGACACAAACTGGACCAAGTAATAGATTTGGAAGAGGATAACATTGAACTTCAGGAAGGTTTCGATAAACTGATATTGAGAAGTAGCAGGTGTTCTCAGTGGGGACCTACTTCCAGCCCCCCCCCCCCCCCGGCACGACAACAGGTCGCAGTAGCAAGTCTACAGAAGGTTGTTGGTAACATCTGTATCGAGTATGTCTTCTTCTGGCTAGCAGGGCGCCTTTTTGTACACCTCATACGTATTAGTGGATAATAAAGAAGTCGATCTACACACCAGTACTATCTGCAGAAGATTAATTCCTGGGTGAATGAAGTCACTGGGTAAAATAAATCACTTTGACTTTTTGTGTTATCCCAGGTTCTCTACACATGTTGCTATGTATGGTAATCTACGTAACTGTGTATACCTGAATAAACTGACTTATCATAGACAGTGTGAAGACACAACTGCAGTATAATGTAATCCTTTATTGGCAACGTTTCACCTACACAGAAGGCTTTTTCAGTCAAGTACAGAGGCAACAGGTGTAGAAGTGAAATGATGATGTAATCAGTCCATCAACCTTGGAGAAATAGTATTTAAGGTGGTCAGTCCCTCAGCCTGGAGGAGCTCACCAGGCTAAGGGACTGACCACCTGCTGTCCCTGTTCACCTAGCAACAAGCAGGTACCTGGTCGTTAGCCTCCTTACACCTGCTGTCCCTGTTCACCTAGCAGTAAATAGGCACCTGGATGTTAGTTGACTGGTGTGTGTGGCATCCTGGGGGGAGTAGACAAAAAGCCTAGAATGGAAATAAGCCAGAGAGGCTTTTTCCCCAGGCTTATCCTGAGTTACTAACCCTCCTTCGTACGCCTTTTGTATAGAGACGGTCACTACCAGCCAGGATATATGTACATCTATATACCTGCATATACGGCACACTATAATCGCTTAACACTGTGTGAAGTGCTAGCTGTCCCTTATATAGGCGAGTGTTCTATATAAGGACCAGTCGACCCATATATGTCTGGCCAAACCATCATTTATGACAAATTTTTCTGACCATCGAGGCTGTGCCGAGGTTGTGACCAACACCTGTTGCTTTGCACCAGTGTTTTGGTACATACCCTGAGGCAGTTAGTGCCCCCCGGGGGTACTGGAAACACTGGGGCACTGAGGGAGTTCTTGTGCGGGCACTGTTTCGCTCTTTTGATTGGACGAAACATCTGTAGTTGCTCTGTACGAAGTGTTTTGCTGTAGAGAGACAGCCTGGTTACCATGCACACCTGGACATGGCCTGGTTACCATGCACACCTGGACATGGCCTGGGTACCATGTACACCTGGACATGGCCTGGGTACCATGTACACCTGGCCATGGCCTGGGTACCATGTACACCTGGACATGGCCTGGGTACCATGTACACCTGGCCATGGCCTGGGTACCATGTACACCTGGACATGGCCTGGGTACCATGTACACCTGGACATGGCCTGGGTACCATGTACACCTGGACATGGCCTGGGTACCATGTACACCTGGCCATGGCCTGGGTACCATGTACACCTGGACATGGCCTGGGTACCATGTACACCTGGACATGGCCTGGGTACCATGTACACCTGGACATGGCCTGGGTACCATGTACACCTGGACATGGCCTGGGTACCATGTACACCTGGCCATGGCCTGGGTACCATGTACACCTGGACATGGCCTGGGTACCATGTACACCTGGACATGGCCTGGGTACCATGTACACCTGGACATGGCCTGGGTACCATGTACAGCTTGTTGTAGTGGTGGTACAGTGGTACCTCGACCTGGACATTGTTGTAGTGGTGGTACAGTGGTACCTCGACCTGGACATTGTTGTAGTGGTGGCACAGTGGTACCTGGATATGGTTGTAGTGGTGGTACAGTGGTACCTGGACATGGTTGTAGTAGTGGCACAGTGGTACCTGGATATGGTTGTAGTGGTGATACAGTGGTACCTGGACATGGTTGTAGTGGTGGTACAGTGGTACCTGGACCTGGACATGGTTGTAGTAGTGGCACAGTGGTACCTGGATATGGTTGTAGTGGTGGTTCAGTGGTACCTGGATATGGTTGTAGTGGTGGTACAGTGGTACCTGGATATGGTTGTAGTGGTGGTACAGTGGTACCTGGACATGGTTGTAGTAGTGGTACAGTGGTACCTGGATATGGTTGTAGTGGTGGTACAGTGGTACCTGGATATGGTTGTAGTGGTGGTACAGTGGTACCTGGATATGGTTGTAGTGGTGGTACAGTGGTACCTGGATAT
>NW_027200792.1:12500-15000 GCF_038502225.1 Cherax quadricarinatus
AAGCCTATCCGATGTTATCCTGACGCCAAATGACTTCGAACAGGCGATAAATGACATGCCCATGCACTCTGCCCCAGGGCCAGACTCATGGAACTCCGTGTTCATCAAGAACTGCAAGAAGCCCCTATCACGAGCCTTTTCCATCTTATGGAGAGGGAGCATGGACACGGGGGTCGTCCCACAGTTACTAAAAACAACAGACATAGCCCCACTCCACAAAGGGGGCAGTAAAGCAACAGCAAAGAACTACAGACCGATAGCACTAACATCCCATATCATAAAAATCTTTGAAAGGGTCCTAAGAAGCAAGATCACCACCCATCTAGAAACCCATCAGTTACACAACCCAGGGCAACATGGGTTTAGAACAGGTCGCTCCTGTCTGTCTCAACTATTGGACCACTACGACAAGGTCCTAAATGCACTAGAAGACAAAAAGAATGCAGATGTAATATATACAGACTTTGCAAAAGCCTTCGACAAGTGTGACCATGGCGTAATAGCGCACAAAATGCGTGCTAAAGGAATAACAGGAAAAGTCGGTCGATGGATCTATAATTTCCTCACTAACAGAACACAGAGAGTAGTCGTCAACAGAGTAAAGTCCGAGGCAGCTACGGTGAAAAGCTCTGTTCCACAAGGCACAGTACTCGCTCCCATCTTGTTCCTCATCCTCATATCCGACATAGACAAGGATGTCAGCCACAGCACCGTGTCTTCCTTTGCAGATGACACCCGAATCTGCATGACAGTGTCTTCCATTGCAGACACTGCAAGGCTCCAGGCAGACATCAACCAAATCTTTCAGTGGGCTGCAGAAAACAATATGAAGTTCAACGATGAGAAATTTCAATTACTCAGATATGGTAAACACGAGGAAATTAAATCTTCATCAGAGTACAAAACAAATTCTGGCCACAAAATAGAGCGAAACACCAACGTCAAAGACCTGGGAGTGATCATGTCGGAGGATCTCACCTTCAAGGACCATAACATTGTATCAATCGCATCTGCTAGAAAAATGACAGGATGGATAATGAGAACCTTCAAAACTAGGGAGGCCAAGCCCATGATGACACTCTTCAGGTCACTTGTTCTATCTAGGCTGGAATATTGCTGCACACTAACAGCACCTTTCAAGGCAGGTGAAATTGCTGACCTAGAAAATGTACAGAGAACCTTCACGGCGCGCATAACGGAGATAAAACACCTCAATTACTGGGAGCGCTTGAGGTTCCTAAACCTGTATTCCCTGGAACGCAGGCGGGAGAGATACATGATTATATACACCTGGAAAATCCTAGAGGGACTAGTACCGAACTTGCACACGAAAATCACTCACTACGAAAGCAAAAGACTTGGCAGACGATGCAACATCCCCCCAATGAAAAGCAGGGGTGTCACTAGCACGTTAAGAGACCATACAATAAGTGTCAGGGGCCCGAGACTGTTCAACTGCCTCCCAGCATACATAAGGGGGATTACCAACAGACCCCTGGCAGTCTTCAAGCTGGCACTGGACAAGCACCTAAAGTCGGTTCCTGACCAGCCGGGCTGTGGCTCGTACGTTGGTTTGCGTGCAGCCAGCAGCAACAGCCTGGTTGATCAGGCTCTGATCCACCAGGAGGCCTGGTCACAGACCGGGCCGCGGGGGCGTTGACCCCCGGAACTCTCTCCAGGTAAACTCCAGGCTATGCCACTTCCTGACGATTCTGTGACTGAAGAAATACTTCCTAACATCTCTGTGACTCATCTGAGTCTTCAGCTTCCAATTGTGACCCTTTGTTTCTGTGTCCCATCTCTGGAACATCCTATCTCTGTCCACCTTGTTTATTCCACGCAGTATCTTGTATGTCGTTATCATGTCACCCCTTACCCTTCTGTCCTCCAGTGTCGTCAGTCTAATTTCCCTCAACCTTTCATCGTAGGACATTCCCCTGAGCTCTGGGACTAGCCTTGTTGCAAACCTTTGTACTTTAACTGCTTGACGTATTTTACCAGATGTGGGTTCCAAAGTGGTGTTGCATACTCCAGTATGTTCCTGACGTACACAGTGTACTGTGCCTTGAACGATTCCTTACTGAGGTATTCTCAGGTTTACCAGGCGCCCATATGCTGCAGCAATTATCTGGTTGATGTGTGCCTCCGGAGACATGCTCGGTGTTATGGTCCCCCCCAAGATCTTTCTCCTGTGATGAATGGTTTGAAAAACCGACAAGTTGAAGATTGAGACACTTATGCAGCATATGGAAATCTTTATTCAGGAAACGTTTCGCCACACAGTGGCTTCATCAGTCCAATACAAAGAGGAAGGCGTAAGGAGAGGAGGAGAATGAGGTTTTTCAAACCATTCATCACAACTGTCAGACACTGCAGCATCATGGGATCTTGTTACAAAGAATTCTTCAACACTTGTTCAACCTTTGGACGAAGACCTACTTCGACTAGTGGATGGTACCACTATGACCCCGCCTCCGCCTGCTTCACCTCACCTCACTAC
>NW_027200793.1:0-16934 GCF_038502225.1 Cherax quadricarinatus
CTAGTATTTTCCTGGGTGAAAACTGAGAGGAAGTAGGTATTTAGAATTTCACACATATCCTTATCACTGTCAGTGATCTGACCAGAGTTACTCTTAAGTGGGCCAATCTTGTCCCTAATCTTACATCTGTATACCTGAAAGAATCCTTTAGGGTTAATCTTTGAATCCCTTGCGACCTTAGCCTCATAATTCCTTTTTGCTTTTCTTATTCCTTTCTTTATTTCTCTCTTCAACTGAATGTATTGATTTCTTAACTGCCCATCCCCTCTTTTGATACGCCTATATATTCCTCTCTTTTGACCAATGAGATGTTTTAATCTATTGTTCATCCATTTGGGATCATTTTTGTTAGATCTAATTTCCCTACTCGGAACAAAAGTTGTCTGGGCAGCTAGAACTATGCTCTGAAAAACGTCATATTGGCAACCAAGATCACCTACCTGACCCATAGTCAGGACATCCCAAATTAGCCCACCCAGGTCATTTTTCAGTCCCACGAAGTCGGCCAAGCGAGAATCTGGGACAGATTTGATTGCAGATATCTGGGTAATTCCATGATATATTAAAACTAAGTGATTTGTGATCACTTTCCCCAAGCTCATCACTAACCTCAAGATTATTAATTAGTGAATCTTTGTTGGCAAGAACCAAGTCAAGCAGGTTGTTTCCTCGAGTTGGTTCTGTCACAACCTGTTCTAAAAAGCAATCCTGAACCGTATCAAGAAAGTCACTAGACTCAAGATTTCCTGTCATATTGTTCCAATCAATTTGTCTGAAGTTAAAATCTCCCATTATCACAACATTTTCATATTTAGATGCCTTATGAATTTCGTCCCATAACAGCTTACTGGCCATCCTATCAAGGTTTGGGGGCCTATAAATCACACCCAAAATTAATTTGTCACGTCCCTCGAGAAACTGTAGCTAAACAGATTCTGTGTTCGATGTCTCTAATCTTATATCATGTCTAAGACAATTTAAATTTTCTCTGACATACATCGCCACCCACCACCCTTCCTGTTGACCCTGTCAGTGTGGAACAGTTTATAACCCTGTATGTTGCATTCAGAAGGCATTTCTCTATCTTTCAGGTTGAACCAGGTCTCTGTTATACCAATAATATCTATAGTACCTACACTTGGAAGTAATCTTAGCTCATCCATCTTATTTCTTAGACTCCTACTATTTGTATAGTAAACTTTAAGGGAGCTAGTCACTCGTTGCCCTCTGCTATCTCTCTCTGTTTGTTGATCAATTGATTTGCCATTACTAGCAACTTTATTTTGAATATTGTCTTTTAAACATATCCCTGAGGAATCCCAGTAATAACTGCTGTTTTTAACCCTAATGCTGCAGCCTGATTGTTTCCCCACAAACACCCATACCTCTATAATCTATCAGTTTAAATTCCTAGACAAGTCATCAATTACCCTCTCAATTGAATTGGCTAATGCAACCACTCCATCCCCAGAGAGATGAACCCCATCCCTTGCATACATATCACGTTTGTCAAGGAATAGGTCCCAGTTATCAAAGAATGGGACTGCAAGTTCCTTGCAGTACCTGTCTAGCCAGCAATTTATACAAATTGCCCTAGACATCCATTCATTGCCCACTCCCTTTCTAGGCAAGATGCTACATATGACTGGGATCCCTCCCTTAGACCTAACTACTTCTATGGCTGACCTGTACTTATCCAGCAGCTCCTCTCTCCTGCCCTTCCCAATGTCATTACCCCCAGCACTAAGACAGATAATGGGCTTGTTCCCATTACCTGCCATAATATTATCCAACCTGCTGACTATGTCACCAACACCAGCTCCAGGAAGACACACTCTGTCTGACCTTTCTGTCTCTGTTACAAAATGCACGGTCCATATATCTCACCTGAGAATCGCCTACTATTAAAATATTCTTACCTTGATTAGCAGGGGAATCAGTGGTACCTTCAACCTCACTAACCACTGAAGTACACTCGTCTTGGAGAACAAAAAATCGATTTCCTACCTTCACATCTTCTCTATTAACTCTCCTCATCTTCCTTCTTCCTGAACTGTGAACCACTTGACACTTAGAGCGGCTGCCACTATCACTGCTGGCGACCATTCCCTCCTTACCAGCTAAATCCTTCTCACACTCGCTCCCAAACTCATCTATGCGAAGCTTCAGCTTCCTATTTTCCTCCTGAAGAAGTAGAATCTCCTTCTTCAACACTTGAACCTGAGATTCTAAAACACTACAACAAGCCATGGTGCTTGGTAACAGCCCACGCTAACTCCCAAGAGCTTAGGCAGGTAGGACCGCAGGTGACCATGTATAACTGCAATGGATCAGAGAATACCTGACAGGGAAAAACAACCAGTCATGGTACGTGATGAGTTATCACAGTCGGCGCCTGTGACGAGCGGGGTCCCACAGGGGGTCGGTCTTATTTTTGGTATATGTGAATGACATGATGGAAGGGTCAGACTCAAAAGTGTCCCTGTTCGCAGATGATATAAAGTTAATGAGGAAAATTAAATCAGATGAGGATCAGGCAGGACTTCTAAGAGACCTGGACAGGCCGGACACTTGGTCCATCAACTGGCTTCTCGAATTTAACTCCGCCAAATGCAAAGTCATGAAGATCGGGGAAGGGCACAGAAGACTGCAGGCGGAGTATAGGCTAGGTGGCCAAAGACTGCAAACCTTGCTCAAGGAGAAAGATCTTGGGGTAAGTATAACACCGAGCACATCTCCGGAAGCACACATCAACCAGATAACTGCTGCAGCATATGGGCGCCTGGCAAATCTGAGAACAGCATTCCGATACCTTAGTAAGGAATCGTTCAAGACACTGTACACTGTGTTCGTCAAGCCCATACTAGAGTATGCAGGACTAATACGGAACTCACACCTGGTCAAGCACGTCAAGAAATTAGAGAAAGTAAATAACGTTTGCAACAAGGCTAGTTCCGGAGCTCAGGGGAATGTCCTACGAAGAAAGGTTGAGGGAAATCGGCCTGACAACTCTGGAAGACAAGAGGGTCATGGGAGACATGATAACGACTTACAAAATACTGCGTGGAATAGATAAGGTGGAAAGAGACAGGATGTTCCAGAGATGGGACACAGAAACAAGGGGTCACAATTGGAAGCTGAAGACTCAGACTAGTCACAGGGATGTCAGGAAGTATTTCTTCAGTCATAGAGTCGTCAGGAAGTGGAGTAGCCTAGCAAGTGATGTAGTGGAGGGAGGAACCATACATAGCTCTATGACGAGGTATGACAAAGCTCAGGGAGCAGAGAGAGAGGACCTAGTAGCGATCAGTGAAGAGGCGGGGCCAGGAGCTGAGTCTCGACCCCTGCAACCACAATTAGATGAGTACACACACACACACACACACACACACACACACACACACACACACTGGACAGGCTGCAGACCTGGTCCAGCAATTGGCTCCTGGAATTCAACCCCACCAAGTGCAAAGTCATGAACATTGGGGAAGGGCAAAGAAGACCGCAGACGGAGTACAGTCTAGGGGGCCAGAGACTACAAACCTTACTCAAGGAAAAAGATCTTGGGGTGAGTATAACACCAGGCACATCTCCTGAAGCGCACATCAATCAAATAACTGCTTCAGCATATGGGCGCCTAGCAAACCTCAGAACAGCATTCAGACATCTTAATAAGGAATCGTTCAGGACCCTGTACACCGTGTACGTTAGGCCCATATTGGAGTATGCGGCACCAGTTTGGAACCCACTCCTAGCCAAGCACGTAAAGAAACTAAAGAAAGTGAAAAGGTTTGCGACAAGACTAGTCCCAGAGCTAAGAGGTATGTCCTACGAGGAGATGTTAAGGGAAATCGACCTGACGACACAGGAGGACAGGAGAGATACGGGAGACATGATAACGACATACAAAATACTGAGAGGAATTGACAAGGTGGACAAAGACAGGATGTTTCAAAGACTGGACACAGCAACAAGGGGACACAGTTGGAAGTTAAAGACACAGATGAATCACAGGGATATTAGGAAGTATTTCTTCAGCCACAGAGTAGTCAGGAAGTGGAATAGTTTGGGAAGCGATGTTGTGGAGGCAGGATCCATACATAGCTTTAAGCAGAGGTATGATAAAGCACACGGTTCAGGGAGAGTGACCTAGTAGCGTCCAGTGAAGAGGCGGGGCTAGGAGCTAGGACTCGACCCCTGCAACCTCAACTAGGTGAGCACAACTAGGTGGGTACACACACACACACACACACACACACACACACACACACACACACACACACACACACACACACACACACACACACGCACGCATGCATGCATACGCAGCAACACACATTGCACACACTGAGTTCAGCAAAGTACATATACAGAGCTGTGTATACCCAGGACGGGACTGAGGTTCGACCACGAGTAAGTTACAATCTGAAGAAGTTATTGTAATTAACTAGGTAACCTGAAGAGAGCAGAAATGGGAACCCAGAAGACAACTAGAAGAGGAAGGAGAGCCAATGATAAAGAATCAGGGCATTTGTGGATTGAGAGTTGATACAAGTTGGAACAAGAATTGAATAAAGTTTATGCAGAAGGTTGATGCAGAAGGTATCTACAGAGCATGGAATGGGAGAGAAAGGCTGAAGTAAAGGTACAAAGATTGAAAAAGGATCTGAAGAAGTTGAGGAAGGACCTGGAGATGATGAAGAAAAGGTAATAAGATGGGAGCAGGAACAGAAATACCAGTTGAGGGGACAGGGGAAAGGTAAGATGGAACACACAAGACTTTCGCATAAATAATTTAAGTTAACCGGGAAGTGCAGGAGACGACCATCGGAACAGCAAAGGAATTGCTCTAAACAGACAGAAATTTGCAGAAAAAAAATTGGAATACGAAGGAGGGGGAGAGAGAAAGGAGGATACTCGGGGGGGGGGGGGCCGCTGATCATCCATGGGCTTCAAGGAGGACTCATGATGAATTATTGCAGGTGGCTGAATTGAAACATTTCACAAAATTTCAGAGACTTGGAAAGTATGTTAGGGAGATTGACCCTCACAGCAGGAATGATGGGAGCCAGGATTATGCAACGGAAACCACTGTAAAGTCAGACAGAAAATTACCACTGGGCGTATTATTATTATTACTGTGACAGAAGAAGAAAGGAGAGGCAAGAAATGAGAGAACAGACATTTACCAGAGGAGGAAAGGAGAGACCGGACATGCATCAAATTATGTGGAGCCTTAGCCTCCGCAGGAATGACAGGCACATCTATTTACAGACCTCACCCCCCCCCCCTTGAAACCTTGGCCTCCTCTGCTGCCCAAACACACTAACCCGAATTAAGTTAAATCCCACCTTCCCCTTTCCCAAACCTACAATTCTCAACCATTCACTACAAGTACCTTCCTTACAAACGACCCCTCTCCCCAAACCTCATACCCCATGTCCCTCCTCAACACTCGAAACTGAGGGGAATTCCCTACATGATAGCAGTGATGTGCAACTCTCCAGTAAATAGCAATAGAGCACGACAAAAAATTTATGAAAGAATGATATACAATACCGACCAGATGAAATTAAGACACATGTGCAACATCTGGGTATCTTTATTGTAGACGTTTCGCCATCCAGTGGCTTTATCAATACAAATTCCAGGACATAACTTGAAGACAGTAGAACTATGTACCTACTTCCTCTGGGGAATCCCGCCTACCAGGGACAATGCCCTCGTCTGCTACCCGTCCCATTTCCACCTGACGTCAGAATCTCCACGATTACGGTGCTCTTCGCACCTACTCCAAGGTTGAGGGACTGATCACCTCATCTTCTGTATATAGTCCTATTGTCAAGTTATGTCCTGGAATTTGTATTGATAAAGCCACTGGATGGCGAAACGTCTACAATAAAGATACCCAGATGTCGCACATGTGTCTTAATTTCATCTTGTCGGTATTGTATACCATTCTTACACAACTTGTCAGACACTGCAACATCATGGAGTCTTGATTCTAAGGACATGTATATAACCTTCACGACTACTACAACTAACCCATATCTTTGGGTAGGACCTACTTCCACTGGGAAATCCTGCCTACCAGTGACAATGCCCTCGTCTGTTACTCGTCCCATTTCCACGTGACGTTAATATATAAGCGTCAGGCGCCTTGCGTCTGCTTCAGAATCTCCACGACTATGGTGCTCTTCGCACCAACCTCATCTTCTGTACATAGTTCTACTGTCTTCAAGTTATGTCCTGGAATTTGTATTGATTAAGCCACTGGATGTCGAAATGTCTACAATAAAGATACCCAGATGTTGCACATGTGTCTTAATTTCACAAAAAAATTACAAAAAAAGAGCAATGGCGGATACATTAACTGAGGTTGTCAGAAGAGTTCACATGATCAGGATTATGCTGCTGTGCATAAGAACATAAGAAAAAAGGAACACTGCAACAGGCCTACTCGTCAATGCGAGGCAGGTCTAATTCTCCTACTGGCATAAGCGAATGCCTTAACCTAGTTAGGGTAGGCCACGTAGGAGCACGGCATGTGATCTAGTAGCACAAGCTAGTCAAGTCCAACTCACATCCACCCACACACACTCATGTACTTATCTAACCAATTTTTAAAACTACACAACGGTTCTCGTGAGTTTGCTCCACTCATCCACAACTCTGTTACCAAACCAGTGCTTTCTTATATCCTTCCTGAATCTGATTTTTTTCCAGCTTAAAGCCCTGTCTAGGCTATATATTTTTAGCACGGTATTTACATCTCCTTTATTCATTCCTGTTTTCCATTTATACACCACAATCATATCCTCCCCTAATTCTACGCCTTTCGAGAGAGTGCAGATTCAGAGACCTCAGCCTGACCTCATAGGGAAGATTTCTGATATATGGGAACAACTTTGTCATCCTCCTTTGTACATTTTCCAGTGCATTTGTATCCATTCTGTAATACGGTAACAAGAATTGCGCATCATAATGTAAATGAGGCTTAACCAAAGATATATGGAGTTGAAGAACAACCTGAGGACTTCTATTATTTATACTTCTTGATATGAAGTCAAGGATTCTGTTAGCTTTATTGTTGTCTTGGATTTAGATTACTGCTAACCAGAACTCCTAAATCCTTTTCGCAATCCGTAATCTTAAGATCTACATTATTTAGTTAATATGTGGCATGGATATTTTCCTGTCCAACATTTAGAACTTTGCATTTGTTTATATTAAACTGCATCTGCCACTTCTCCGACCACGGCATCAGTCTATTCAAATCATCCTGGAGTGCTCTAATGTCCTCATTAGTATGAACTGGACGGCCTATTTTGGTGTCATCAGCAAATTTACTTACGTCGCTATTTATTCCCTTATCTATGCCGTTTATGTAAAATGTGAACAAGGGGCCCAACTCTAACCCCTGTGGAACACCGCAAGTGAAGTGCCCCCATTCTGATTTCTCCCCATTTATACGAACTCTCTGCTGCCTATTTGTCAATCATGCCTCTACCCAGGAAAAAAATTTCTCCTATTCCGTGTGCCTTAAGTTTCCTCAATAGTCTCTGATGTGGAACTCTGTCAAAAGCCTTACTGAAGTCCATATACGCAATATCAAATTCAATACCATGATCTATCTCCTCAAATATCATAGTAAAAAAGTTAGTAAATTCGTAAGACAGGAACGCCCCTTTGTAAAACCGTGTTAAGATTCATTAATCACTTTATGCCTTTCAAGATGGTTACGAATTGCCTCTGCATTTATTGATTCCATAAATTTTCCCACTATGGAGGTAAGGCTTATTGGTCTATAGTTCGAAGCTAAGGACCTGTCACCTGCCTTGTAAATAGGTATTACATTTGCCATTTTCCACTTCTCTGGCACTATGACAGTTTGTAGCCAAAAGTATGCTGGGTTCCTCTTTACATTCTTCTAAAACCCTTGCAAACAGTTCATCAGGGCCTGGGGATTTGTTACGTTTTAATTTCTATTTGTCTGAGGACCATGGCACTAGTTACCCTAATAGTGCATAGTTTATTATCGTTCTGTACTACACAATTCATTATTTCTAAAAAATCGCTAGTATTCTAGAAATAATAAATTATGTAGAACAGGACGGTAATAAACTGTGTAACAACAATAAAGTGGAGGTGGTAATGGAGAACCTCATGCACCTACATGTTGGGGATACAACCAGAGAAAACATGAATCACGAAGGCTGAACCTCGTATTCGGCTTTAGTAGTTCTGACATAGGGGACATAGCATATGAAAGGCCCTTCGGTGCTAGTGACCACATGGTCCTGAGTTTCGAATACCCTGTGGAAGTAAACACGGAAAGGACGTGAGAGGCCAAATTTCAAAAAAGAGGTGTAGATAAATTAGACACATGTGCAACTCTTGGGTACCTTTATTGAGGAAACGTTTCGCCACACAGTGGCTTCATCAGTTCATACAAAGGAGAAAAGTGAAGAACAGGGGGAGAATGAGGTAATCAGTCCCTCAACCTTGAGCCGATGTGGTCAGTCCATCAATCTTGAATATAATACAGCATATGTGCGGAGAAGAAGCTTATATACCGTAGGCAGGAGAGGTACAGCAGTCGTAGGTGGTGTCACATTTGCCCAGTGTGGAAGTAGGTCGAGCCCAAAGGTTAGGCAAGCGAAGAATTCCCAAGTATTAAGATCCCAAGAAGTTGCGGTGTCTGACAGGACTGTGTCGGTTCTCTGAACCATTCATCTACAAAAAGAGGTGTTTACCTGGAGTTTACCTGGAGAGAGTTCCGGGGGTCAACGCCCCCGCGGCCCGGTCTGAGACCAGGCCTCCTGGTGGATCAGAGCCTGATCAACCAGGCTGTTGCTGCTGGCTGCACGCAAACCAACATACGAGCCACAGCCCGGCTGATCCGGAACTGACTTTAGGTGCTTGTCCAGTGCCAGCTTGAAGACTGCCAGGGGTCTGTTGGTAATCCCCCTTATGTGTGCTGGGAGGCAGTTGAACAGTCTCGGGCCCCTGACACTTATTGTATGGTCTCTTAACGTGCTAGTGACACCCCTGCTTTTCATTGGGGGGATGGTGCATCGTCTGCCAAGTCTTTTGCTTTCGTAGTGGGTGATTTTCGTGTGCAAGTTCGGTACTAGTCCCTCTAGGATTTTCCAGGTGTATATAATCATGTATCTCTCCCTCCTGCGTTCCAGGGAATACAGGTTTAGGAACCTCAAGCGCTCCCAATAATTGAGGTGTTTTATCTCCGTTATGCACGCCGTGAAAGTTCTCTGTACATTTTCTAGGTCGGCAATTTCACCTGCCTTGAAAGGTGCTGTTAGTGTGCAGCAATATTCCAGCCTAGATAGAACAAGTGACCTGAAGAGTGTCATCATGGGCTTGGCCTCCCTAGTTTTGAAGGTTCTCATTATCCATCCTGTCATTTTTCTAGCAGATGCGATTGATACAATGTTATGGTCCTTGAAGGTGAGATCCTCCGACATGATCACTCCCAGGTCTTTGACGTTGGTGTTTCGCTCTATTTTGTGGCCAGAATTTGTTTTGTACTCTGATGAAGATTTAATTTCCTCATGTTTACCATATCTGAGTAATTGAAATTTCTCATCGTTGAACTTCATATTGTTTTCTGCAGCCCACTGAAAGATTTGGTTGATGTCTGCCTGGAGCTTTGCAGTGTCTGCAATGGAAGACACTGTCATGCAGATTCGGGTGTCATCTGCAAAGGAAGACACGGTGCTGTGGCTGACATCCTTGTCTATGTCGGATATAAGGATGAGGAACAAGATGGGAGCGAGTACTGTGCCTTGTGGAACAGAGCTTTTCACCGTAGCTGCCTCGGACTTTACTCTGTTGACGACTACTCTCTGTGTTCTGTTAGTGAGGAAATTATAGATCCATCGACCGACTTTTCCTGTTATTCCTTTAGCACGCATTTTGTGCGCTATTACGCCATGGTCACACTTGTCGAAGGCTTTTGCAAAGTCTGTATATATTACATCTGCATTCTTTTTGTCTTCTAGTGCATTTTGGACCTTGTCGTAGTTGGAAAAGGAACTTGAGGGGACGACACTAAATAAGATGACTGAGTATGTAATTGGAAAGCTTAGGGAGGCAGATCAGAAATTCATTCCCAGCAGCAAAAGGAGCAATGGGAAGAAGAGAATGAGCTGACGATTTGCTCAGAGGTGCAGAGAAGTGAAAGCCAAACGTGAAAGAGCATGGAAAAAATAATAAAAGACAAAGAACTCAGGGAGATAAGGAGTTAAGTACAAGACCTAGAAAGGAATAAAAGAATATGCATGAGAAAGAATAAAGGCTCAATGACAATTTGGGAATGGTATAATACTGAAAGTAAATGTGACTCAAGTTATCGTATAAATGCATGAGAAAAAAGACAACAGTAAAGGACCGGGTAATCAGGCTGAAGGAAGAGAGCAGACAAGGAATGACCAGGAAGTCTGTGATGAGGAGCTTAGCAAGACACAGTATATACAACAGGATACAATACAGATAACAGGGGAAGAAATGAAAATGCTATAGGTCCTCAGAGAGGAAGCGGAGGTACTGTGCTTACCATTACCGTGCCATTAGTGGAAGACAACAAATATAGTCCCAGTTTTTAAGAAAGGAGATTGATAGGTAGTGTTACACTACAGACCAGTGTCAGCGACATTCATAGTATGCAAAGTTATGGAGAAGATTATCAAGAGAAGAGTGATAGGCATCTGGAAAGAAGTGTGTTCATAAATGTCAACAAGCTCGGCTCCAGCACTGGTAAATCCTGTCTCAAAAATCTACTGGAATGTAGAAAGGCTTTTGACAAAGAAGACCAGGCATAAATAATAGTGTAAGGCACTGCAAGGGACAAAGGCATAAATAAGAGAAAGGAAACAATGGATGATTGTCCGAGAAAAAAAAATGTGTCAAAATGGGTGCATGTGATGAGTGGGGTTCCAAAAGAAGCAGTACTAGGAAGAATACTATTTCTTGTAAATGTGAGCAGCATGATAAGCGATAGAGTCAGAATTATTCCTGTTTGCAAATGATGTGAAAGTAATGAGGAGAATAACAGATGAGGACCAGGAACGCCTACAAACAGATCTGGTGAGACAGTAGATATGGTCTGACAAATGGCAACTGGAATTTTATCCCAGCAATTGCAACAGCGTCAATCACACAACAGCAAAAACGCAGCACCCCCCTTACACAACAGCATAGATGCAGCACCCCTTACAGAACACAGATACGGCACCCCAAACAAAACAGCACAAACAGCATGCTTAACAACAGCACAAACACAAAACCACCTAACACAACAGCACAAATATTGCAGCCTTCACGCAAGAGCACAAATACAGCACCCAAAACAAAACAGCACACATACAATACCCCCTAACACAACAGCACAAATACAACACCACTCAAAATCACAAGCACAACACCCCTCACATAACACAAATACAGCACCCTAACAGCAGCACAACAGAACAACCTTAATAAAACAGCACAAATGTAGCACATTTAACAAAACAGCTTAAACACAGCACCTCAAGCACTAAAGAACGACGACAACATTAAAACAACTTCACAAACACAGCGCCCTAAACACAACAGCACAAACACAGCATCTCTAACACAGGAGAGGTTAAGGGAAATCAACCTCGCTACAACGGAAATCAGGAGGGATACGGGGGACATGATAACGACATCTAAAATTCTAAGAGGAATTGATAAGGTGGATAGGGACAGAATATTTCAGAGACGGGACACAGCAACAAGGGGTCAGTCACAACGGGAAGTTGAAAACCCACATGAGTCACAGGGATGTTAGGAAGTATTTCTTCAGTCACAGTTGTCAGGAAGTGATGTACTGGAGGCACGATCCATACATAGCTATACGAAGAGGTACGATAAAGCTCATATAGCAGGGAGAAAGAGTGGTCCCCGAAGCGGCCATCGAAGAAGCGGGGCCTGGAGCTAGGACTCGACTCCTAAAACCACAAAGAGGTGAGTACAAATAGTTGAGTACACAAACACAGCACCCCTCACATAACACCACAGACGAAGCACCCCTTGAACAACACCACAAACATAGAACCCCTCACACTACACAACAAACACAGCAACCCTCACACTACACAACAAACACAGCAGTGATGTATAACCCACCACAGAACTGCAGCAGGCTAAGAGAGGAATATGAAGAGAACAACAGAGCGATGGTGTACACACTGGCTAAGGTGGCCCGAAGAGCTCAATCGTGCAGAGCAAAGTTACTGGTTATGGGAGATTTCAACCATAGAGAGATCGACTGGGAAAACCTGGAGCATCACGGGGGTCCTGACACATGGAGAGCCAAGATGATGGATGTGGTACTGGAAAACCTCATGCATCAACACGTCAGGGACACTGCCAGAGAGAGAGAAGGGAGGATGAACCGGCAAGACTGGGCCATGTGCTCACCCTGAGCAGTTCAGACATTGAGGATATCACATATGAGAGGCCCTTTGGAGATAGCGATCACGTGGTTCTGAGTTTTGATTACAAAATAGAGCTGCGAGTGGAGAGGGTAACAGGAATCGATTGGGAAAAGCCAAACTACAAAAGGGGGGACTACACAGGTATGAGGAACTTCCTGCGGGAGGTTCAGTGGAACAGAGAACTGGTAGGGAAGTCAGTACACGAAATGATGGAATGTGTAACAACAATATGCAAGGAGGCAGAGGAAAGGTTTGTTCCCAAGGGCAACAGAATTAATGGGAAGACCAAAGTGAGTCCTTGGTTTACCCGAAGGTGTAAGGAGGCAAAAACTAAGTGCATTAGAGAATGGAAGAGGTACAAAAGGCAAAGGACCCAGGAAAATAAGGAGATCAGTCGAAGAGCCAGAAACGAGTATGCACAGATAATGAGGGAGGCCCAGCGACAGTATGAACACGACATAGCATCAAAAGTCAAGTCTGACCGGAAACTACTGTATAGCCACATTAGGAGAGAGACAACAGTCAAATACCAAGTGATCAGGCTGAGGAAAGAAAGTGGGGAACTCACACGAAACGACCAAGAGATATGCGAGGAGCTCAACAATAGATTTATGGAAGTATTCATAGTGGAGACAGGAAGGGCTCTGGGAAGAGAGGACAGAGGGGGACACGAACAAGGAATACACCAACAAGTGCTGGATAACATACACACAACTGAGGAGGAGGTGAAGAAGCTGCTCAGTGACCCTGATACCTCAAAGGCAATGGGACCGGACATCTCCCTGTGGGTCCTTAGAGAGGGAGCAGAAATGCTGTGTGTCCCATTAACCACAATCTTCAACACATACCTTGAAACTGGGCAACTACCTGAGGTATGGAAGACGGCAAATGTAGTTCCCATTTTTGAAAAAGGCGAGAGAAAAGAGGTGCTAAACTAGAGACCAGTGTCACTGACGTCTATAGTATGCAAAGTCATGGAGAAGATCAGGAGGAGAGTGGTGGAGCACCTGGAGAGGAACAAAAGTATAACTGACAACTAGCATGGTTTCATGGAAGGCAACTCCTGTGTCACAAACCTTCTGGTGTTTTATGATAAAGTAATAGAAGTAAGAGACGAGAGAGTGAGGTGGGTTGATTGCATCTTCTTGGACTGCAAGAAGGCCTTTGACACAGTTCCTCACAAGAGATTAGTGCAGAAACTAGAGGATCAGGCATTTATAACAGGAAGAGCACTTCAATGAATCAGGGAGGCAATGAGTCATGGTACGTGATGAGGTATCACAGTGGGCACCTGTGAATAGCGGGGTCCCACAGGGGTCGGGTCTAGGACCAGTTCTATTTTTGGTATATGTGAATATGACTGAAGGGATAGACTCAGAGGTGTCCTTGTTCGCAGATGATGTGAAGTTAATGAGGAGAATTAAATCAGATGAGTATCAGGCAGGCCTTCAAAGAGACCTGGACAGGCTGGACACGTGGTCCAGCAACTGGCTTCTCGAATTCAACCCTGCCAAATGCAAAGTCATGAAGATCGAAGAAGGGCAAAGAAGACCACAAACAGAGTATAGGCTAGGTGGCCAACGACTGCAAACCTCGCTCAAGGAGAAAGATCTTGGCGTGAGTATAACACCGAACACGTCTCCGGAACAACAAATCAACCAGATAACTGCTGCAGCATATGGGCGCCTGGCAAACCTGAGATTAGTGTTCCGATACCTAAGTAAGGACTCTTCCAAGACACTGTTCGCCGTGTACGTTAGGCCCATACTGGAGTATGCAGCACCAGTTTGGAACCCGCACCGGGTCAAGCACGTTAATAAATTAGAGAAAGTGCAAAGATTTACGGCAAAGTTAGTTCCAGAGCTAAGGGGAATGTCCTATGAAGAAAGGTTGAGGGAAATCGTCATGACGACACTGGAGGACAGGAGGGATAGGGGAAACATGATAACGACATACAAAATACCGCGTGGAATAGACAAGGTGGACAGAGGCAAGATGTTCCAGAGAGGCACTCCTCACAAAATATCACAGCACTCCTCAAAGAACTCCACAAACACAGCACCCCCTCACACACACCATAAACAAAGCACCCTTCATACACAACCTCAAACACAGCACTGCAAACAGAGCACTCCTCACAGAAGACCACAAACTCAACACTCCTCATAGAACACCACAAACATAGCACTCCTTACACGAGACCACAAACACGTTACCCCCTCACAAAACACCACACAACACCACAAACACAGCACCACTCATGCAACACAGACAGTATCCTTCTCACAGCACTACAGAAACAGCCCCACAGACAACTCAATACTTCACATATCCCACAAACGCTGCAACTGACTGGAGTTGGAGAACGTGCTGAAGTCGAGGGATGCAATGATAAATTGAGATAATTGAATAGACAGAGGGCAGGGAAATGTGAAGCACAACACAGCGAGAGTGGCTATGAGAAACACTAATGGAATAAACCTAGATGCAAACCACTACTCCTGAAGTTCTTGTCTCGCTAACAAATACAACAACAAAAGATTATATAGATCAATATAAAGCATTTACACCAGCATATAAAACAAAATAATTTTATGGCAGGAGAACTGTTCAAGTGCACCAGCAGGAAAGATTGTTGAATGGGATTGAAAATATAATACATAAAATCCATATATATCAAACTACAGTATATATACCATACAGCATATGTACCAATATATGAAATAAAATTCTTTTATAGTAGGCTAACCAGTTTACCCAGAAAAACTACTTAAGTGTACCGGGAGGGAAGATTGTGTAAAGGATTGAAACTACAATATATAAAGTCCATACATAGCAAACTGCAGTATAGATATACCATTTATAACAAACTCCATGGGGAAGTGGAACAGAATTCTTCCTCCGTAAGCCATGCGTGTCGTAAGAGGCGACTAAAATGCTGGGAGCAAGGGGCTACCCTTTCTCCTGCATATATTACTTAATGTACAAGGAGAAACTTTCGTTTTTTCTTTTGGGCCACCCTGCCTCGGTGGGATACGGCCGGTGTGTTAAAAGAAAAAGAAAGATATAAAAAAAATTACTTCTATAGTAGACTTATTTAGCCAGCCTACCATAGTACCAGTAGGGAAGATTGTTGTATGGGATTGAAACTATAACATACAAAGAACTGTTAAACACTAACAACTAAATACTTTTACTACTTATAGACTAGCTAGTTAGGAGAGTTGTAGAGTGTTGTAAATGACCACCACCATGAAAATCTGTGTAGTCTCCAGAAAGGGTAACAGATGAAGTCATGCCTGGATTGCATGCAATCTCTGTGGTAAATGGTCCCATGGGTCATGCAGGAACGTTAAACCAGCGACCACTTTTGACATAAAATCAGAGAAATATGTTTGGATCTGCCCAAACGTGATACACCTGTATGATAAAATTACATATTAAGAGACAAGAACACAAATAAAATATCTTTCTTGAAAGATATGTCAGCCTGGTATGACACCTGGGAAAATAAAATGGGTGGGTTGGACGGGGCTACCTTGGAAGACAGTGCTCCAGAGGGTGCTAATGTTGTCCTGGAGGACAACACCAAACGGAGCTAGTGCACTGGTGTTGAAACAGGTAAAGACAACGTTATTCAATTTACAGAGGTAAAAAGTAACGATACTGCTGGAGATGGAACAAAAGGGGATGATGCTTCAGGGAATAGTGATGCCCCAGGGAATAGTGCTGACACATTACCAGTAAAAACTGGTGGAAGCACTGATGTCCGTACAGGAGTGGTAGGTAGTGGGGAAACAGAAAATCCTAGCAAACAAAATTCCAATCTATGCAAATTCGATGCCTGGGGTATCTGCAGGCATAGTATACCTGGAAAAACAAGTGGAGTATGCACCTTTGACCATCCCCAAAAATGCCATACCCACATAACAGGAGGGTACAACTCCCCTTCCTGTAACTTATTTCATCCTGAAATGTGTCACTCATCAATCCATGAAAGAAAATGCTACAACATATTCTGTCAGGCACATCATCTAATGGGGACAAGACGACACATACCAGTCGGACTATGGGAAACAAAAGAGAGGAGCCGTAACCTCACCAGAGAAGGTTGAAGTCCCTTGATTTGTATTCCCTGGAGCGCAGACGGGAGAGTTGCATGACTACTCACTTGGAAAATCCTAGAGGGATTAGTACCAATGTTGCACATGAAAATCACTCACTATGTAAGCAAAAGACTAGTTAGGAGATGCAACATTTCCACAATGAAGAGCTGGGGCGCCACGAGTACACTGAGAGACAATACAATGAGTGTCCCGGGGCCCAAGACTGTTCAACTGCCTCCCAGCATACATAAGGGGGATTACCAATAGACCCCTGGCTGTCTTTAAGAAGGCACTGGACAGACACCTGAAGTCAGTATCTGACCAGCCAGGCTGTAGTTCGTACGTT
>NW_027200794.1:0-16917 GCF_038502225.1 Cherax quadricarinatus
CCTGGAAAAACAACCATCTGGATAAACAACCATCTAGTTAAACAACCACCTGGATAAACAACCATCTGGCTAAGCAACCACCTGGATAAACAACCATCTGGTTGAACAACCACCTGGATAAACAACCATCTGGCTAAACAACATCTGGATGAAGAACCATCTGGCTAAACAACCTGGATAAACAACCATCTGGCTAAACAACCACCTGGATAAACAACCATCTGACTAAACAACCACCTGGATAAACAACCATCTGGCTAAACAACCACCTGGATAAACAGCCATCTGGCTAAACAACCACCTGGATAAAGAACCATCTGGCTAAACAACCACCTGGACAAACAACCATCCGGCTAAACAACCATCTGGATAAACAACCATCTGGATAAACAACCATCTGGATAAACAACCATCTGACTAAGCAACCGCCTGGATAAACAACCATCTGACTAAGCAACCACCTGGACAAACAACCATTTGGCTAAACAACACCTGGATAAACAACCATCTGGCTAAACAGCACCTGGATAAACAACCATCTGGCTAAACAACACCTGGATAAACAACCACCTGGCCAAACTGTTATTTGCCTCAGCACATCCAGAGTCGCATGTAACGACTAGCTTCAAGTTGGTCACTGGTCCTCAGAATTGAGTAAATCTTATCTCCTGTTGTTCCTGCAAGACACCTACTAGCCTGGGTGTTGCTAGTTACTGTTGTTCTTGTAGCAAACCTGCCAGTATGGGCGTTGCTTGTTATTGATGTTCTTGTAGTACTCCTGCTAGCCTTTGTGTTGCTACTCACTGGTGTTCCTGCAAGCCATCTGCTAGCCTGGGTGTTGCTGTTTCCTGTTGTTACAGGACACCTGCTAGCCTAAATGTTGCTATTCCCTGTTGACATACAAGGGTCAAGATTGACAGTATATAAAAGCACGAAAGTGAGGTGTGCAAGCATACAGGGTCTAAAACCGTCAACATACAACAAAATTTCTTACGTCAAGGGAGTGCTCACGGAGTCAAATGCAATGTTTGCAGCTTTCACAGAGACCCACATAAAGGATCATTTTGACAACGAAATATGGAGACAGCATCAGCGAGATTTTTGAGATAGTGTCTGGTATCCCATGTTCCCATGAGATCGTCTGACTTGTATTTTGAGGTGGATGGAGTCTAACCTGAGGTCACCTGACTGTTGTATTGTGAGGTTGACGGAGCTTAACCTGAGGTCACCTGACTGTTGTATTGTGAGGTTGACGGAGCTTAACCTGAGGTCACCTGACTGTTGTATTGTGAGGTTGACGGAGCTTAACCTGAGGTAACCTTGCTGTTGCATTGTGAGACGGGTGAACCTCGTTGAGGATCACACATGACGGTGTTCTAATATGTTGTAAATGACGGTTTTTTGTTCCACGGTGTTGTTGACGACGATCAACGAGGCTTCCAAGCTTCTACCTTATACTGAAGGTGCCAGGAAGCCTGACTGACCAAAGCTAGGTCGGTTGTGGTCGTCACAACCAGGACTTGTGTATCACACCTGCAGTAGCTGATCCACTAGCTACTGGCAGTGGTTCCCAACATTTTTTTTTTTTTGCGTCAGGCCCCACCTCAACACCTCAAAAATTTGATGTGCCCCCTTATATAAAAATAAATGTGAGTGTTGAATCAGACACTTCTTCATCTAAAACTCTAACTGTACCGTTATTCCCGGGCATTTCGTCAGAGAAACTAAAATACTCTTTCTGAAGTCACTTGAAATATTCTGCGTGACTATGAGCTTTCTGCATGCACAACTAAATGTCACTCATCTCTATACAAACATTGTATCATGCTGAATTAAAATATTATTATTATTATTATCATTATTATTATTATTATTATTATTATTATTATTATTATTATTATTATTATTATTATTATTATTATTATTATTATTATTATCATTATTACTACTGTTATTATTATAATTAATATTATTATTATTGTTATTATTATTACTGTCATTATTATTATTATTATTATTATTATTATTATTATTATTATTATTATTATTATTATTATTATTATTACTGTTATTATTATAATTAATAATATTATTATTACTGTCATTATTATTATTATTATTATTATTATTATTATTATTATTATTATTATTATTATTCCTTCAAAGCAAACGCGCATGCGTAGACTCCACACAATATGGCTGCCCAAAAGAATTGCCAATTAGTATTTTTAGACTCTGTTAGAAAATATAAAATATAATTCTGGAAGTAATATATGGGATTGTTATTATGTACAAATGTTTCGAATAAATACAGTAACATGTAACTGGGGCTCTGGTGGCCTGGTGGTTAACGCTCTCGCTTCACACGGTGAGGGCCTGGGTTCGATTCCCAGCCAGAGTAGAAACATTGGACGTGTTTCTTTCCACCTGTTGTCTATGTTCCCCATCAGTAAAATGGGTACCTGGGTGTTAGTCGACTGGTGTGGGTCGCATCCTGAGACAGTGACCTAATTTGCCTGAAATGTTCAGCATAACAAGGGACTTTCTGTAGGATGTCAGCTGTAGGATGTCAGCTGTAGGATGTCAGCTATGGTCTGTGTAACATGTACTTGTAGTAAATAAAGATGTTATTATAAAAAAAATCCCCTCCCCACAAAATAATCAAATTGCTCCCCGGCGGGGGCGCACACCCCTCGTTGGGAATCAATGAACTAGACTGTTAAAAAAAAACCCAGGTGAATATATATAATCAATCAATAAAATCTCCAAGTTAAGAAGCGTGGTGTTGTGTGCAGCAATTACTGTGATTCGTGCATGTACACTGACATGACCGTCTTGTGTATGTGTGCTCACCTAGCTGTAGTTGCAAGGGTTGATTCATAGCTCCTGGCCCCACCTCTTCGCTAGTCACTACTAGGTCCACTGTCTCCCTGCTCCACGAGCTTCATCGCACCTCTTCTTAAAGCTATGTATGGATTCTGCCTCCACTACATCACTCTCAAGATTGTTCCACTTCCTGACAACTCTAAGACTGAAGAAATACTTTCTAACGTCCCTGTGACTTTCAATTGTAATTCCTTGTTGCTGTGTCCCATCTCTGAAACATCCTGTCCCTATCCACCTTGTCAATTCCTCTCAGTATTTTATATGTCGTTATCATGTCCACCCTATCCCTCCTGTCCTCCAGTACCGTCAGGTCGTTATCCCTTAACCTCTCCTTGTACGACATACTCCTTAGCTCCGGGACTAATCTTGTTGCAAACCTTTGCATTTTCTCTAATTTCTTGACGTGTGTGACCAGGTGTGGGTTCCATACTCCAATATGGGACTGACGTACACGGTGTACAGTATCTTGAATGACTCCTTAGATGTCGAAACGTTATTTTCAGGTTTGCAAGGCGCTCATATGCTGCAGCAGTTATTTGGTTGATGTGCGCCTCAGATGTGCTCGGTGTGTGTGTGTATGTGTGTACTCACCTAATTGTAGTTGCAGAGATCGAAGCATAGCTCCTGGCCCCGCCTCTTGACTGGTTGCTACTAGGTCCCTCCCTGATCCGTGAGCTGTGTGTGTGTCTAGGCTACTCCTGTTACCAGGCAGAGTTACATTACTGGTCATAAATGTCACCATAAACAACAGTTTAAATGTCAACGCGGTCAAGCATGAGGTTCTGGTGATTGTGGTGATTGGTGTGTCAGGTGGCAGTTAGTGATGTGTTGACTGCTTCCCCCACAGTCCAGGATGGCACCTTCCCTGGATCTGAGTGACGTACTCCACAATACTCAAGACATTTCATGAAAACATTTATTAGGCATTTTCGAAGAACTGTCTTTAAGAGGTTGTCTGAACTGCTTTCTTCCTTCCTTCAAGGTTATCTTTTATAACCTGAGACAACACTGTGTGACCCTTATGGGTTTAGCTCTTAGTTATGATTATAATAGTAATTGAGGTGGTCAGTCCCTCATCCTGGAGTAGAGTTCAGCTTCATGGTCCGGAACGACATGAGGCTGAAGCATGAGAATTGAGTTTTAAATTCTGTCGAAGGTGAGGTGGAAGATCTCGAAGACGTTGTGGGTTAATGGACTGATTACATAATAATAATAAAACTTGAGAACGTTTCATTAAACAAGCTTGAAATTTTCATCACTATTATACTGTGACTAAAGGAAGGTTGTTGCAGTATAATACGTGCAGCTGCCCTCTGGTTATTTTTTTATGCACCATTGAGATTTTGGTTTATGTGTGAAAACTTGAGAAAGTCTCTTCTGATTAGCTTCAAACTTTCAATGCCGGAGTAAAATATTAAGAAGAAGGTTGGAATCCTTACTGGAGTGTGTAGGGGCCAATCTACCAATTTTTACTTCTAAAATGGTGTTGTATTGATTACCACGGAGCAACTGCACGATGCCAACTTTATGTCCTTGAATTTATATTGATCAAGCCAGTGGGTGGCGAAAAGTCTACAAATAATGATACCCAAATTTTGCACATGTGTCTAGTTCTTCGTGCCTCCCTGACCAGCTTCAGTCGTTAGTGGTGATGCATCTTATACGCTGGATAATACTGAACATGTTTAGACTTTGTAGATACAATATGTCAACATAATGAACGTGGAATCATTGGATTCTGAGCAGCAGCTGGACTATATCACTTCTGCTCGGCTGGTGAAGCTGCTCACAGAAACGTTTACTTTGATTCAGGACTCTGTAAGTTCGATTTTGCTAATTTTATTAAAGTAAATTGATTTACATGCAACAACTGGGGAATAAATCTTCTGGTCGGATTTTCTGATAGACTTTAAAGTGTGTACCTAACAATTTAAACATTTTATTAAAGAAATTATATTTTTTTTTATCAATAAATTGCAAATACCTCATCAGATAGGTTTCAAACTTTGAATTCTGGTTTATCTTTAAGATAAAATTTCGGACTGTTATTGGTTTTGTGTAGATTTCAATTTTCAAAATTTTCAAAATTTTCCTTCAGCTCCTCAGCTGTTCTTGTCTGGCATCTCAAAGGAGATAATGTAACAACCAGATTTCTTAATCATATTTTTTTCTTCCAGTGTTGTAGAGAATCTTTAACAGAAATTAAGTAAGAAAATAAAACTGAGAAATTGAAGATTGAGACACTTGTGCAGCATATGGGAATCTGCACAAGTGTCTCAATCTTCAACTTGTCGGTTTTTCAAACCATTCATCACAAAACTGAGAAATGTTGAAAGCTCGTGTTTTTATGGTGTTAAATTTGCACAATTTTAGTGAGCTTTTAAATATTCCATTCAGCTTGTTGGTCAGTGCGGGTTTATTCTCCAGTAAGTCTTTATTTAGGCTGGGGCTACATAATATAAAAATAAATTACAATGTATTAAATCACAGAACTGGTGGGGTTCGAACTCATGGCAAGCGAGTACCAAAACTGGAAGTTCAGTGGTCCATACCAGCCTAACAATGGTCGGTGCTAGGCTAACAATGGTCCGTGCCAGCCTAACGATAGTCCCTGCGAGACTAACAGTAGTCCGTGCTAGACTAACAATGGTCCGTGCCAATCTAACAATGGTCCGTGCCAGCCTAACAATGGTCCCTGCCAGCCTAACAGTAGTCCGTGCTAGACTAACAAAGGTCCCTGCCAGCCTAACAATGGTCCCTGCCAGCCTAACAGTAGTCCGTGCTAGACTAACAATGGTCCGTGCCAGCCTAACAATGGTCCGTGCCAGCCTAACAAGACTCAGCCAACAAGGTATACTCGTAGTTCTATACAACATAGGAATGTTAACATGGGTCCCACTACACTGTGACCACTAACGTACGTAAAATGGCACAAGTGCACCAAATGAGACATTTTATTGCGGTAACGTTTCGCTCTCTAGGAGGAGCTTTGTCAAGCCGTTGGTAAAGGCTTGTATCCTCTTACCTGATATATTGTCAGTAATTTTACCAACATTATTACACCACAAATGTATTTTTTTTTAAGATACTGATCTTGCGTGCCATGGACCTGAGCCCCTCCCGCTCTGGTATTTGTCTGTAGTCGTGTTACTAGGTTTTCTTGAGTCAAACTAAAATGTTCCTGAGGGCACACAGTCCTACAAATGTACAGTATGAACAACACAATGAAATCAGTGTGACTTATTTCCACTAAGTCCACGAATTTCCACTATGGCTCCTCTTCTGTATTTTTCACTGTTTTGTAATATCAAATTCATTATTTCCTCCCTCCATTATAAATAACAGCTAAATATTCAATATATAATGAGAAAAATATGTGGGATAGTAATATGTGGCGGTAAAGTACACGTGAACAGAGCTGGAAGAGTGATATCTAGTAAGTCAGGTCTCTGCTGCTGCTGCCAGGCGTCGTCCAGGGTGGGGCAGCAGCAGGCAATTCCTGACCCTGTTACACCTATTACTAGAGACCACTTTCTCCTCACTCACTAAGCACAAATTTCTTTCCTATATTTTCCGCTGTTTGTGTGAAATAGGCCAAGTAAGGGGTGGAGGAGATTGTTGTGTGTGTGGGGGAGGCGTTGGCGAGCAGTGGCAATGTATTGAGGTTGGCAGGTCCGGTGGTGCATGGGTGGTATTTCCCATGCGACATGAAGCTGTCTGCTCACGCTACTGGTGATGGGGAGGGGCGGCCCGCCCATCCCAGGGGCGGCCCGCCCACCCCCAGCCAGACAACACTGCCGCCCGCCGCCTCCGTCAACGAGCCAGGTACTCTCTCTCTCTCTCTCTCTCTGTCTCTCTGTCTCTCTCTCTCTGTCTCTCTCTCTCTCTCTCTCTCTCTCTCTCTCTCTCTCTCTCTCTCTCTCTCTCTCTCTCTCTCTCTCTCACACACACACACACACACACACACACACACACACACACACACACACCTAGTAGCGACCAGACAGAGGCGGGACCAGGAGCTGTGACTACAACCACATATAGGTGAGTACACAAATGCACACAAAGTTTAATATAATATGCGGAATAAACATTTACTGGAACAACGTATCGCCAATAAGAACATAAGAAAGTAGGAGCACTCCAGCAGGCCTACTGACACATGCGAAGCAAGTCCATGTTACCCTCCGGCTTAGCCCAATGGCCCACCTAGTCAGGTCACTTCCACTTAAGGAAAGAGCACGGCATCAGACCTAGTAGCACAAGCTAGTCAGATCCAACTCACACTCACTTATGTATTTATCTAGCCTATTTTTAAAATTACACAACGTTTTAGCCTCTATAACTGTACTCGGGAGTTTGTTCCACTCATCTACAACCCTATTACTAAACCAGTGCTTTCTTATATCCTTCCTGAATCTGAATTTTTCCAACTTAAAACCATTGCTGCGAGTCCTGTCTTGGCTGGAAATTTTCAGCACGCTATTTACATCCCCTTTATTTATTCCTGTTTTCCATTTATACACCTCGATCATATCCCCCCTAATTCTACGCCTTTCTAGAGAGTGCAGATGCAGGGCCTCAGTCTATCCTCATAGGGAAGATTTCTGATACGTGGGATCAACTTTGTCATCCTCCTCTGTACGTTTTCCAGAGCATTTATATTCATTCTGTAATACGGTGACCAGAACTGTGCAGCATAATCTATATGAGGCCTAACCAACGATATATAAAGTTGAACAACCTGAGGACTTCTATTATATGTACTACTAGATATGAAGCCAATTATTCTGTTAGCTTTATTGCGAACGCTAATGCACTGTTGTCTTGGTTTTAGATTACTGCTAACCAGAACTCCTAAATCCTTTTCGCAATCAGTAGTATTAAGATTTACATTTAGTTTATATGTGGCATGGTTATTTTCCTGTCCAACATTTAGAACTTTGCATTTGCCTATGTTAAACTGCATCTGCCACTTCTCCGACCACTGCATCAGTCTATTTAAATCATCCTGGAGTGTTCTAGTGTCTTCATTAGAATGAATTGGACGGCTTATTTTGGTGTCATCAGCAAATTTGCTTATGTCGCTATTAATTCCCTCATCTATGTCGTTTATGTAAATTGTGAACAACAAAGGGCCCACCACTGAACCCTGTGGAACATCGTTTGTGACGTGCCCCTATTTATGCAAACTCTCTGCTGCCTATTTGTCAACCATGTTTCTACCCAGAAAAAAATTCTCCTCCTATTCCGTGTGCCTTAAGTTTCCTCAATAGCTTCTGATGTGGAACTCTATCGAAAGCCTCACCGAAGTCCATATGCAAAATATCATATTCATTACCATGATCTACCTCTTCAAACCCCTTAGAGAAAAAAGTTAGTAAATTCGTAAGACAGGAATGCCCCTTTGTAAAACCGTGTTGAGATTCATTAATCAGTTTATTCCTATCAAGATGGCTCCGAATTGCTTCGGCAATTATTGATTCCATAAATTTTCCCACTATGGAGGTAAGGCTTATTGGTCTATAGTTCGAAGCCAAGGACCTGTCACCTGCCTTGTAAATAGGTATTACATTTGTCATTTTCCATTTATCAGGCACTATGCCAGTTTGTAGTGATATGTTAAAAAGATTAGCCAAAGGTAAGCAAAGTTTCCCCTTACATTCCTTTAACACCCTTGCAAACAGTTCATCAGGGCCTGGGAATTTAAGTTTTAATTTGTCTATTTGTCTAAGGACCATGTCACTAGTTACTGCAATCGTGCATAGTTTATCGTCCTGATCTACATAATCTATTATCTCTGGAATTTCGCTAGTATTTTCCTGGATAAAAACTGAGAGGCCCTTGAAGTCGGCCAATCGAGAATCTGGGAATCACAGTCATGGACTGTTTCCTGTTTACAGTGACCTGTGGAAGATCTTCACTCTCAGTGCACTCAGTGTCTTGAACTGCCTTGGTAGCATGTTGTCAGGTCTTAGTGTGTCGAAATCTTAAGGTACCTTGGAAAGAATAAAAACTCACAGTACCGTGACTGGAACAGTTCACCAAAAACACGCACTTGGGAGAGGAGCCTAATGACGACGTTTCGGTCCATCCTAGACCAGTGTCAAGTTCCCTTGTCTTCCTTGTATTGACGGTTTGTATCACTGTTTTAGGCCACGACTCTTCAACGTCCTTCCACAGCGCATAAGAGGAATTACCAACAGACTCTTAGCTGTCTTCAAGAGCGGACCTAAATAAGTTCCTCAAGTCAGTTCCTGACCAGGCCTCTGGATGCTGGCCTACTCAATTATACTGTTGGTGACCGCCGCCCACAGTCCAACGTATACACCACATTGTAAAAATGTTGGTAGAATTACCGGTACAATTTGTTAGATACAAGGAAACAAATGCAATTAATGCGACATTTACTTGACAAAGTTCCTGGAGAACGAAAAGTTGCCACAATAAAATGTCGCATTACCTTTGATATACCGTTGAAGAGTTTCGAGAGTTTATCTACTCTCTGAGCCCGGCCATGGGCCAGGCTCGTCTGGTGCTTGCCTGTTCAACCAGGCTGTTGCTGCTGGAGGCCCGTTGCCCCACATATCCACAGCCTGGTTGATCTGACACCTGGTGAAGATACTTGTCCAGTTTCCTCTTGAAGGCTTCTACACTTGTTCCAGCAGTGTTTCTGATATCTTCTGTTAAGATGTCGAATAATCGGGGACCCCGGATGTTGATACAGTGTTCCATTATTGATCCCACCGCACCCCTGCTCCTCACTGGGTTTATTTTACACTTCCTCCCATATCTCTCACTCCAGTTGCACTTGTGTCCTTTTACGTAACGTATGCACCACAGCCCGGCTGATCATGAACTGACGAGGAACTTATGTAGGTTCGCTCTTGAAGACAGCTAGGAGTTTGTTGGTAATTCCTCATGCGCGGTGGAAGGACGTTGAAGAGTCGTGGCTTAAAACAGTGATACAAACCATCAATACAAGGAAGACAAGGGAACATGACACTGCTCTAGGAGGGACCGGAACGTCGTCATTAACCTTCTCTCCCCAGTGCGGGTTTTTGGTGAGCTGTTCCAGTCACGGTATTGAGACTTTTTATTCTTTCCGAACTACTTTAAGATGTCGACACAGCAATAAGACATGAAAACATGCTTCCAAAGCAATCTAAGACACTCCGAGTGCACTGAGAGTGGAAATCTTCCACAGGTCACTGTAAACAGGGAACTGCCAGAAATTCGGAATAAAAAAACTAAAATTGTTCCCATATTTAAGTTATGAAACAGTAAAGAAACAATGAATGATAGACATGTATGACTAACATGTACACTGGTCTATTATAAGTTCTAAAGAGGCTCATGGAGCACTTTGAGAAGGTTTAATGAAAACATATAAAGTAAAAGGACACAAGTGCAACTAATGTGACATTTTTATTGGGGCAACGTTTCGCTCTCCAGGAGCCCCTGGAGAGCGAAACGTTGGCATAATAAAAATGTCTCATTAGTTGCACTTGTGTCCTTTTACGTTACATATCGTCGGTAATTCTACCAACATTATTAATAAAAATAATAAACAATACAGGTACATGAACGGGAATTCCTGTTTCACAAATCCTGTAAATTTGATTACAGTTGCAAAAATAAAACTGAGAAGGTAGAGTCGTGAACACTGAACAATTTTTTCCATTGTAAGATTTTTTTTGATACGGTAACCTTCAGAGTTTAAAAACAAAAATAAAATTAAGGAAAAACTGCTAAAGGGGACCAAAGAGAACCTGAATGATAGGAGACACAACAGCGGTGTTGGAAATGGTATTATAATGAGCGTGCACAGAGAATGAGATCCCTCACGGATCAATACTAGGGCCACTACTGTTCTGATATGCATAAATGATCTCACAGAAGGGAAAGATTTCTATGAGCAAACTTGGCAGCATATGCAAAACTAAGACAATCTCAGAAACGTAAACCACGGAACGGGTGGGGTTTAAACCCATGGTTTATTTGCAGTCGTGCTATTACGATGTCGTGAGTCAGGAACATAAACAAAGAACCCATCATTACACTAAAGATAATGACCGTCGTAGAGTAAGCCACCAGACTGGTCCTGGAATTGAAGGACTAGAACTATACGGAGAAACTAAAGAAGTTAATGATAAAAGAAGAATCTGGGAAGATATGGCCCTGACATATAAGATACTTAATAGTGAGCAGAGATGAAGGTTGATCTGGGACCAGGACGAGAGGACACAAGCTAAATATTCAAGAGGAGACAAATAAACATTAAAATGAACTACAGCCAGAGAGGCAGCAGAGAAGTAAACAAACTAGAGACTCATATATGGGTCTAAATGTATGCATGACAGAAACCAGAGACAGGAAAGAGCCACACCAGACGACTACAGGGGAAGGACTCAGGAGCTGAAACTCAACTGCTGCAAAACATAACTGAGTACTAGTATCAAGCAAACATCGGGAATGATCCCAAATGGCACTGATAACGTTCAATCCCAACAGCTGCATGACAATGAAGAGAGGAACATTGTAAGGAAGACTGATCATGTTGTAACATCTGCGGAGAAAACTACTTCTGTTGAAGAGTTGACACTTGTGCGACACCTGAGAATCTTTACTACGGAAACGTTTCGCCAGCCAGTGGCTTCTTCAGTCCATTACAGAGAAGAACAGTGGAAGATGAAGCAGAGTTTGAGGTAATGAGTCCCTCAGCCTGCAGCTGATGTGTTTTCTCCAGGCTGAGAGACTGATTACCTCAAACTCCTCCTCCTCATCTCCCACCGTCTTTCCCTGTAACAGAATGAGGAAGTCACTGGATGGCGGAACGTTTTCTTAACAAAGACTCCCAAATGCTGCACAAGTTTCTCATTCTTCAACAGTTTTCTAAACTGTTTACATCAATTACTTCTGTGTTTATGTAGATATAATATCGGCGGAATAAAAGTCACCAAACTGTGCAGGAACTACTCATGACTAGTTAACAAATTTGAAAAGGAAACTGGACGAAGTCTCGGTTTGTCCTGGACCACTTGCTACTTGACAATGGTACAGGACCGACCGTAGCGATGACTGATTTTCATGTCCTATGTGTGGATTAGTTGTTAATCTTGTGTACTGCTGTCACAGAGATCCCGTCACCAGAAGCAACCTATCATTTGAAACAAACCATCACCTGAAGCCATCACTTGAAACAAGCCATCACCTGAAGCAAACCATAACCTGAAGCAAGTCATCACCTGAGGGAAGCCATTACCTGAAGCAAGTCACCACCTGAGGGAAGCCATTACCTGAAGCAAGTCACCACCTGAGGGAAGCCATTACCTGAAGCACACACGTAGAGAGAACAACTTTGGGGAAATGTGCAAAGTTGTGAAGTGTGAGACCAATCACAAAGAGTTTATATAAGGAATTCTTCATGGCCCTGTATGCCATCCCTGCCCATTTCACACACACACACACACACACACACACACACACACACACACACACATAACAGACGCAATCTTTCCACCCGGTTATCAAATCCTGAGGAAAGATAGAGGGAGCAGAGAGGGTAGAGGCGTTGCACTGCTCATTAAAAACCAGTGGGGATTTGAGAAAATGGAAGGAAGTTGAAAGTGTGGTATACAAATGCAGATGGAATAACAAATAAGTATGAGGAGTGGCATGAAAGAATCAAGGAGACATCCCCAGACATAATAGCACTCACAGAAACAAAACTCACCAGAATAATAACAGATTCAATCTTTCCATCCGAATATCAAATCCTCAGGAAAGACAGAGGGAGGAGAGGGGGAGGAGGAGTTGCACTGCTCATTAAAAACCAGTGGGGATTTGAGAAAATGGAAGGAATGGATGGCACGGGCGAAAGGGACTACTTAGTAGGAACGATCCAGTCTGAGGGACATAAGGTGATAATTGCAATAATGTACAACCCGCCACAGAACTGCATGAGGTCAAGAGAAGAATACGACGAGAGCAACAGAGCAATGGTAGACACACTTGCCGAGGTGGCCAGAAGAGCTCACATGGGGAGAGCAAAGTTACTAGTCATGGGTGATTGCAATCGCAAAGAGATTGACTGGGAAAACCTGGAGCCCCAAGTGGGTCCCGAAACATGGAGAACCAAGATGATGGATGTGGTACAGGAAAACCTCATGCATCAACATGTTAGAGACACTACAGAGAGAGAGAGAGGTGAGGGCGATCCAGCAAGACTGGATCTAGTATCCACCTTGAGTAGTTCAGACATCGAGGATATCACATACGAAAGGCCCCTTGGAGCTAGTGATCATGCGGTTCTGTGCTTTGATTACATAGTCGAGCTACAGGTGGTGGGACCGGACAACATTTCTCCATGGGTCCTTAGAGAGGGAGCAGAGATGCTGTGTGTGCCAGTAACAAAAATCTTTAACACATTCATTGAAACTGGGCAACTACCAGAGGCATGGACGATGGCAAATGTAGTCCCAATTTTTAAGAAAGGAGACAGATACGATGCATTACACTACAGACATGTGTCACTGACGTGTATAGTATGTAAAGTCATGGAGAAAATTATCAGGAGAGTGGTGCAGCACCTAGAAAGAAACAAGCCTATAAACGACAACCAGCATGGTTTCGGGGAAGGAAAATTCTGTATCACAAACCAGCTGGAGTTTTATGACAAGATAACGGAAGTAAGACACGAGAGAGAGAGGTGGATAGAGTGCATTTTCTTGGACTGCAAGAAGGCCTTCAACACAGTTCCTCACAAGAGGTTAATGCAAAAGATAGAGGATCAGGCACACTTGGCAGGAAAGGCACTGCAATGGATCAGAGAATATCTGACAGGGAGGCAACGAGTCATGATACGTGACGAGGTGTCAGATTGAGCGTCTGTGAGGAGTGGGGTTCCACAGGGGACAGTCCTAGGACCTGTGCTGTCACTGCAATGGATCAGAGAATACATGACAGGGAGACAACAACGAGTCATGCTACATGATGAGGTATCACAGTGGGTGCCTGTGACGAGCGGGGTCCCACAGGGGTCAGTTCTAGGACCAGTACTATTTTTTGGATATGAGAATGACATGATGGAAGGGATAGATTCAGAAGTGTCCCTGTTTGCAGATGATGTGAAGTTAATGAGGAGAATTAAATCAGATGAGGACCAGGCAGGAGTCATGAAAATCAGGGAAGGGCAAAGAAGACCGCCGACAGAGTGTATTCTAGGTGGCCAAAGACTGCAAACCTCACTCAAAGAGAAAGCTCTTGGGGTGAGTATAATACCGAGCACGTCTCCAGAAGCACACATTAACCAGATAACTGCTACAGCATAAGGGCGCCTGGCAAACCTGAGAACAGCGTTCCGATACCTTAGTAAGGAATCGTTCAAGACACTGTACACTGTGTACGTCAAGCCCATACTGGAGTACGTAGCATCAATAAGGAACTCACACCTTGTCAAGCACGTCAAGAAATTAGACAAAGTGCAAAGGTTTGCAACAAGACTAGTGCCAGAGCTAAGGGGAATGTCCTACGAAGAAAGGTAAAGATAAATCGGCCCGACGACACTAGACGACAGGAGGGCTAGGGAAGACATGATAACAACATACAAAATACTGCGTGAAATAGACAAGGTGGACAGAGACAGGATGTTCTAGAGAGGGGACACAGAAACAAGGGGTCACAATTGGAAGTTGAAGACTCAAATGAGTCAAAGGGATGTTAGGAAGTATTTCTTCAGTCATAGAGTAGTCAGGAAGTGGAAGAGTCTGGCGAGTGATGTAGTGGAGGCAGGAACCATACATAGCTTTAAGACGAGGTATGATAAAGCTCATGGAGCAGGGAGAGGACCTAGTAGCGTTCAGTGAAGAGGTGGGGCCAGGAGCCGAGTCTCGACCCCTGCAACCACAATTAGGTGAGTACAATTAGGTGAGTACACACACACACACACACACACACACACACACACACACACACACACGCCCACACACACACACACACACACACACACACACACACACACACACACACACACACACACACACACACACACACACACAGTATGAAAATGACATAGCATCGAGAATCAAGACTGACCCGAAACTGTTGTATAGCCACATCAGGAGGAAGACAACAGTCAAAGACCAGGTGATCAGATTAAGGACAGAAGGTGGAGAACTCACAAGAAATGATCAGGAGGTATGTGAGGAGCTGAACAGGAGATTTAAGGAAGTTTTTACAGTAGAGACAGGAAGGGCTGTGGGAAGACAGCACAGAAGGGAACATCAAGAGGGAATATACCAACAAGTGTTGGATGACATACGAACAACTGAGGAGGAGGTGAAGAAGCTCTTAAGTGACCTTGACACCTCAAAGGCGATGGGACCGGACAACATCTCCCCATGGGTCCTTAGAGAAGGAGCAGAGATGCTGTGCGTGCCTCTAACCACAATCTTCAACACATCCCTTGAAACTGGGCAACTACCTGAGAAATGGAAGACAGCTAATGTAGTCCCCATATTTAAGAAAGGAAACAGAAACGAGGCACTAAACTACAGACCTGTGTCTCTGACATGTATTGTGTGCAAAGTCATGGAGAAGATTATCAGGAGGAGAGTGGTCGAACACCTGGAAAGGAACAAGATTATAAATGAAAACCAGCATGGGTTCATGGAAGGCAAATCTTGTATCACAAACCTCCTGGAGTTTTATGACAAGGTAACAGAAGTAAGACACGAGAGAGAGGGGTGGGTAGATTGCGTTTTCCTAGACTGCAGGAAGGCCTTTGACACAGTTCCCCACAAGAGATTAGTGCAGAAGCTGGAGGATCAGGCGCACGTAAAAGGGAGGGCACTGCAATGGATAAGGGAATACCTGACAGGGAGGCAGCAACGAGTCATGGTACGTGAAGAGGTATCACAGTGGGCGCCTGTTACGAGCGGGGTCCCACAGGGGTCAGTTCTAGGACCAGTGCTATTTTTGATATATGTGAACGACATGATGGAAGGAATAGACTCTGAAGTGTCCCTGTTCGCAGATGACGTGAAGTTGATGAGAAGAATTAAATCGGACGAGGATGAGGCAGGACTGCAAAGAGACCTGGACAGGCTGGACATGTGGTCCAGTAACTGGCTTCTCGAATTCAATCCAGCCAAATGCAAAGTCATGAAGATTGGGGAGGGGCAAAGAAGACCGCAGACAGAGTATAGGCTAGGTGGACAAAGACTACAGACCTCACTCAGGGAGAAAGACCTTGGGGTGACCATAACACCGAGCACATCACCGGAGGCACACATCAACCAAATAACCGCTGCAGCATACGGGCGCCTGGCAAACCTGAGAATAGCGTTCCGATACCTTAATAAGGAATCGTTCAAGACACTGTACACTGTGTATGTTAGGCCCATACTGGAGTATGCAGCACCAGTCTGGAACCCACACCTGGTCAAGCACGTCAAGAAGTTAGAGAAAGTACAAAGGTTTGCAACAAGGCTAGTCCCAGAGCTCAAGGGAATGTCGTACGAGGAAAGGTTAAGGGAAATCGGACTGACGACACTGGAGGACAGAAGGGTCAGGGGAGACATGATAACGACATACAAGATACTGCGGGGAATAGACAAGGTGGACAGAGATAGGATGTTCCAGAGAGGGGACACAGGGACAAGGGGTCACAACTGGAAGCTGAAGACTCAGACGAGTCACAGGGACGTTAGGAAGTATTTCTTCAGTCATAGAGTTGTCAGCAAGTGGAATAGCCTAGCAAGTGAAGTAGTGGAGGCAGGAACCATACATAGTTTTAAGAAGAGGTATGACAAAGCTCAGGAAGCAGAGAGAGAGAGGATCCAGTAGCGATCAGTGAAGAGGCGGGGCCAGGAGCTGAGTCTCGACCCCTGCAACCACACTTAGGTGAGTACAATTAGGTGAGTACACACACACACACACACGTCATGGTACGTGGCGAGGTGTCAGAGTGGGCACCTGTGACCAGCGGGGTCCCGCAGGGGTCAGTCCTAGGACCAGTGCTGTTTCTGG
>NW_027200795.1:0-16885 GCF_038502225.1 Cherax quadricarinatus
TCATATTCACACTGAGGGGAGTGTCTGTCATCATGTTCACAGTGTGGTGAGTGCTTGTCATAATGTTCACACTGACGGGAGTGTCTGTCACCATGTTCACACTGACAGGAGTGTCTGTCATCATGTTCACATTGAGGGGAGTGTCTGTTATCATGTTCACACTGAGAGGAGTGTCTCTCATCTTGTTCACAATGAAGGGAGTGTTTGTCATCCTGTTCACACTGAGTGGAATGTCTGTCATCATTTTCACGTTGAAGAGAGTGTCTGTTATCATGTTCACACTAACGGGAGTCTTTGTCATCATGTTCACACTGAAAGGAGTGTTGGTCATCATTTTCACACTGAGAAGAGTGTCTTGCATCATGTTCACACTGAGGGGAGTGTCTGTTATCTTTTTCACACTGAGGTGGAGTGTCTGTCATCATGTTCACACTTAGGGGATTGTTTGTCATCATGTTCACGCTGAGTGGAGTGTCTGTCATTATGTTCACACTGAAGGGAGTGTCTGTCATCATGTTCCCACCGAGTGGAGTGTTTTTCATCATGTTCACACTTAAGGGAGTGTCTGTAATCATCTTCACACTGAAGGGAGTGTTTGTTATCATGTTCATACTGAGGGCAGTGTCTGGCATCATGTTCACACTGAGTGGAGTGTCTGTCATCATGTTCGCACTGAAGAGAGTGTCTGTCATCATGTTCACACTGAGGGGTTTGTTTGTCATTATGTTCACACTTAAAGGAGTGTCTGTCATCATGTTCACACTGAAGGGAGTGTTTGTCATCATGTTCACACTGAGGGGTTTGTTTGTCACTATGTTCACACTTAAAGGAGTGTTTGTCATCATGTTCAATCTGAGGGGAGTGTCTATCATCATGTTCTCACTAAAGGGAGAGTCTGTCATCTTGTTCACACTGAGGGGGAGTGTCTGTCATCATGTTCACACTAAGGGAAGTGTTTGTCATTATTTTCACACTGAAGGGAGTTTCTATCATCATGGCTGTCATCATGTTTACATCGAGGTGAGTGTCTGTCATCATGTTCACATTTAGTGGAGTCTCTGTTATCATGTTCACACTGAGGGGAGTGTGTGTCATCATATTCACACTGAGGAGAATTCCTGTGAGCATGTTCACACTGAGTGGAGTATCTGTCATCATGTTCACACTGAGAGAAGTGTCTGTCATCTTGTTCACGCTGAGGGAAGTGTCTATCATCATGTTCACTGAGGGGAGTACATGCTACTAAGGAGTGTCTGTCATCATGTTCACACTGAGGCTAGTGTCTGTCATCATGTTCACACTGAAAGGTGTGTCTGCAATCATGTTCACACTGAATGGACTGTCTGTTATCATGTTCACACTTAGGGGAGTGTCTGTCAACATGTTCACATTGAGAGGACTGTGTGTCATCATGTTCATACTGAGGGGAGTGTCTGTCATTATGTTCACACCAAAGTGAGTGTCTGTCAACATGTTCACACTGAGCGGAGTATCTGTCATCATGTTCTCACTGTGGGAAGTGTCTGTCACATGATCACACATACAGGGTGTCTGTCATCATGTTCGCATTGAGGGGAGTGTCTGTCATCATGTTCACACAGAGAGGAGTGTCTTTCATCTTGTTCACACTGAGGGGAGTGTCTGGCATCCTGTTCACACTGAGTGGAATGTTTGTCATCGTTTTCACATTGAAGAGAGTGTGTGTCATCATGTTCTCTATTGTGAGTCTTTGTCATCATGTTCACACTGAGAGGAGTGTCTGTCATCATGTTCACACTGAGGATAGTGTCTATCATCATGTTCGTTCTTAGAGGAGTGTCTGTCATCATGTTCACACTGAGAGGAGTGTCTGTCATCATGTTCACACTGAAGGTGAGTGTCTGTCATCATATTCATACTGAGGGGAGTGTCTGTCATCATGTTCACACTGAGTGTACTGTCTGTCATCATGTTCACACTGTAGGGAGTGTCTGTCATCATGTTCACACTGAGGGGACCGTCTGTCATCATGCTCACATTGAGGTGAGTGTCTGTCATCATGCTCACATTGAGGTGAGTGTCTGTCATCATGTTCACCCAGAAGGGAGTGTCTGTCATCATGTTCACACTGAAATTAGTGTCTGTCATCATATTCACACTGAGGGGAGAGTCTGTCATCATGTTCACAGTGAGGTGAGTGTTTGTCATAATGTTCACACTGAGAGGAGTATCTGTCATCATGTTCACACTGACGGGAGTGTCTGTCACCATGTTCACTCTGACAGGAGTGTCTGTCATCATGTTCACATTGAGGGGAGTGTCTGTCATCATGTTCACACTGAGAGAAGTGTCTCTCATCTTGTTCACACTGAGGGGAGTGTCTGTTATCCTGTTCACACTGAGTGGAATGTCTGTCATCATTTTCACATTGAAGAGAGTGTCTTTTATCATGTTCACACTAATAGGAGTCTTTGTCATCATGTTCACACTGAGAGGAGTGTCTGTCATCATGTTCACACTGAGGGGATTGTTTGACATCATGTTCACACTGAGTGGAGTGTCTGTCATTATGTTCACACTGAAGGGAGTCTCTGTCGTCATGTTCACACCGACTGGAGTGTTTGTCATCATGTTCATACTTAAGGGAGTGTCTGTCATCATCTTCACACTGAAGGGAGTGTTTGTTATCATGTTCATACTGAGGGCAGTGTCTGTCATCGTGTTCACTCTGAGTGGAGTGTCTGTCATCATGTTCACACTGAGGGGAGTGTCTGTCATCATGTTCACACATAAGGATGTGTCTGTCATCATATTCACACTGAAGGGAGTGTTTGTCATCATGTTCACATTGAGGGGAGTGTCTGTCATCATGTACACACTAAAGGGGGTGTCTGTCATCTTGTTCACACTGAGGGGGAGTGTCTGTCATCATGTTCACACTGAGGGGATTATTTGTCATTATGTTCGCACTTAAAACAGTGTCTGTCTTCATGCTCACACTTAAAGTAGTGTGTGTCATCATGTTCACACTGATGGGAGTGTCTGTCATTATGTTCACACTGAGTGGAGTGTCTGTTATCATGTTCACACTTAAGGGAGTGTCTGTCATCATGTTCACACTGATGGGAGTGTCTGTCATTATGTTCACACTGAGTGGAGTGTCTGTTATCATGTTCACACTTAAGGGAGTGTCTGTCATCATGTTCACACTGAGGGGAGTGTCTGTTATCTTGTTCACACTGAGGGGGAGTGTCTGTCATTATGTTCACACTGAGGGGATTGTTTGTTATCATGTTCACACTTAAAGGAGTGTCTGTCATCATGTTCACACTGAAGGGAGTGTCTATCATCTTGTTCACACTGAGGGGGAGTGTCTGTCATCATGTTCACACTGGAGGATGTGTTTGACTTTATTTTCACACTGAAGGGAATTTCTATCATCATATTCACACTGATTGGAGTGTCTGTCATCATGTTCACACTGAAGGGAGTGTCTGTCATCATGTTCACACTGACTGGAGTGTCTGTCATCATGTTCACACTGACTGGAGTGTCTGTCATCATGTTCACCCTTACGGGAGTGTCTGTCATCATGTTCACACTGAGGGGAGTGTTTGTCATCACATTCACACTTAAGGGAGTGTCTGTCATCATGTTTACACTGAAAGGAGTGTTTGTCATCAGGTTCTTATTGAGGGAAGTGTCTGTCATCATGTTCACACTGAGTGGAGTGTTTGTCATCATGTTCACACTGAAGGGAGTGTCTGTCATCATGTTCACACTGAGGGGAGTGTCTGGCATCATGTTCACACTGAGGGGTGTGTCTGTCATCACGTTCACACTGAGCAAGGTGTCTGTCATCATGTTCACACTGAAGGGTGTGTCTGTCATCATGTTCACCCTGAGTGGAGTGTCTGTCATCATGCTCACCCTGAGTGGAGTGTCTGTCATCATGTTGACACTGAAGGGAGTGTTTGTCATCATGTTCACACTGAGGGGAGTGGCTGTCATCATGCTCACACCGAGGGGAGTGTCTGTCATCATGTTCACACTTAAAGGAGTGTCTGTCATCATGTTCACACTGAAGAGAGTGCTTGTCATCATGTTCACACTGAGGGGAGTGTCTGTCATCATGTTCCCTCTGAAGGGAGTGTCTGTCATCTTGTTCACAATGACGGGGAGTGTCTGTCATAATGTTCACATTGACGGAAGTGTGGGACATTATTTTCACACTGAATGGAGTTTCTATCATCATGTTCACACTTAGTGGGAGTGTCTGTCATCATGTTCACACTGAGGGGATTGTTAGTCATTATGTTCACACTTAAAGGAGTGTCTGTCATCATGTTCACACTGAAGGTAGTGTCTGTCATCATGTTCACACTGTAGGGATTGTCTGTCATCATGTTCACACTTAAGGACGTGTCTGTCATCATGTTCACACTGAAGGGAGTGTTTGTCATCATGTTCACACTGAGGGGAGTGTCTGTCAACATGTTCACACTAAAGGGGTGTCTGTCATCTTGTTCACACTGAGGGGGAGTGTCTGTCATCATGTTCGCACTGAGGGGATTGTTTGTCATTATGCTCACTTAAAACAGTGTCTGTCATCATGCTCACACTTAAAGGAGTGTTTGTCATTATGTTCACACTGAGGGGAGTGTCTGTCATCATGTTCACACTGAAGGGAGTGTCTATCATCTTGTTCACACTGAGAGGGAGTGTTTGTCATCATGTTCACACTGAATGGAGTGTTTGACATCATGTTCACACAGAGGGGAGTGTCTGTTATCATGTTCACACTGAAGGGAGTGTTTGTCATCAAGTTCACACTGAGGGAAGTGTTTGTCATTATTTTCACACTGCAGGGAGTTTCTATCATCATGTTCACGCTGAAGTTAGTGTCTGTCATCATGTTCACACTGAGGGGAGTGTTTGTCATCATGTTCACACTGAGGGGAGTGTCTGTCATCTTGTTCACACTGAGAGGGAGTGTCTGTCATCATGTTCACACTGAAGTTAGTGTCTGTCACCATGTTCTCACTGAGGGGAGTGTTTGTCATCATGTTCACACTGAAGGGAGTGTATGCCATCTTGTTCACACTGAGAGGGAGTGTCTGTCATCATGTTCACACTGAGGGAAGTGTTTGTCATTATATTCACACTGAAGAGAGTTTCTACCATCATGTTCACACTGAGTGGAGTGTCTGTCATCATGTTCACACTGAAGGTAGTGTCTGTCATCATGTTCACACTGAGTGGAGTGTCTGTCATCATGTTCGCGCTTAAGGGAGTGTCTCTCATCATGTTCGCACTGATGGGAGTGTTTGTTATCATGTTCACACTGAGTGGAGTGTCTGTCATCATGTTCACACTAAACGGAGTGTCTGTCATCTTGTTCACAATCAGGGGGAATGTCTGTCACCATGTTCACACTGTGGGGATTGTTTGTCATTATGTTCACACTTAAAAGTGTGTCTGTCATCATGTTCACACTTAAGGGAGTGTTTGTCAACATGTTCACACTGAGGGGAATGTTTGTCATCATGTTCACGCTGAAAAGAGTGTCTGTCATCTTGTTCACACTGAGTGGTAGTGTCTGTCATCATGTTCACAGTGAAGGGAGTGTTTGTCATCAAGTTCACACTGAGGGGAGTGTTTACCATCATGTTTACAGTGAAGGGAGTGTCTGTTATCTTGTTCACACTGAGGGGGATTGTCTGTCATCATGTTAACACTGAGGGAAGTGTTTGTCATCATGTTCACACTGAGAGGAGTGTTTGTCATCAAGTTCACACTGAGGGGAGTGTCTGTCATCGTGTTCACACTGAAGGGAGTGTCTGTCATCATGTTCACACTAAGGGGAGTGTTTGTCATCATGTTCACACTTAAGGGAGTATCTGTCATCGCGTTCACACTGAAGGGTTTGTTTGTCATCATGTTAATACTGAGGGGAGTGTCTCTCATCATTTTCACACTAAGTGTAGTGTTTGTCATCATGTTCACACTGAAGTGAGTGTCTATCATCATGTTCACACTGACGGGAGTGTCTGTCATCATGTTCACACTGAATTGAGTGTCTGTCATCATGTTCACTCTGAGGGGAGTGTCTGTCATCATGATCACACTGAGGGGAGTGTCTGTCATCATGTTCACACTTAAGGGAGTGTCTGTCATCATTTTCACACTGATGGGAGTGTTTGTCATCATGTTCATACTGAGGGGAGTGTATGTCACCATGATCACACTGAGTGGAGTGTCTGTCATCATGTTTACATTCAAGGGAGTGTCTGTCATCATGTTCACACTGAGGGGAGTGTCTGTCATCATGTTCACACTCAGGGGAGTGTCTGTCATCATGTTCACACTGAGGGGAGTGTCTGCCATCATGTTCACACTAAGGGGAGTGTCTGTCATCATGTTTACATTCAGGGGAGTCTCTGTCATCATGTTCACACTTAAAAGAGTTTCTGTCATCATGTTCACACCGAAGGGATTGTCTGTCATCATGTTCACACTGAAAGGTGTGTCTGCAATCATGTTCACACTGAATGGAGTGTCTATCATCATGTTCACACTGACGGGAGTGTCTGTCATCATGTTCACACTGAATTGAGTGTCTGTCATCATGTTCACTCTGAGGGGAGATTCTGTTGTCATATTCACACTGAAGGGAGTGTCTGTCATCATGATCACACTGAGGGGAGTGTCTGTCATCATGTTCACACTTAAGGGAGTGTCTGTCATCATGTTCACACTAATGGGAGTGTTTGTCATCATGTTCATACTGAGGGGAGTGTCTGTCACCATGATCACACTGAGCGGAGTGTCTGTCATCATGTTCACGCTGAAGGGAGTGTCTGTCATCATGTTCACACTGATGGGAGTGTCTGTCATCATGTTCACACTGAAGGAAGTGTTTGTCATCATGTTCATAGTGAGGGGAGTGTCTGTCATCATGTTCACACTAAAGGGAGTGTCTGTCATCTTGTTCACACTAAGGGGGAGTGTCTCTCATCATGTTCACACTGAGGGGATTGTTTGTCATTGTGTTCACACTGAAGGGAGTTTCTATCATCATGTTCACACCGAGTGGAGTGTCTGTCATCATGTTCACACTGAAGGGAGTGTCTGTCATCATGTTCATACTTAAGAGAGTATCTGTCATGTTCATGTTGTGTGGGGTGTTTGTTATCATATTGTTTGAAATATTTGTTATCAAGCTAACTTGTGTTAGCTTGATAACAGAACAATGAAATATGACAGGGAAACCCGTCCAGAACAATGAAATATGAGAAGAAAACTCGTCCAGAACAATGAAATATGATAATGAAACCCGTCCAGAACAATGAAATATGAGAAGAAAACTCGTCCAGAACAATGAAATATGATAATGAAACCCGTCCAGAACAATGAAATATGAGAAGAAAACTCGTCCAGAACAATGAAATATGATAATGAAACCCGTCCAGAACAATGAAATATGTGAAGAAAACTCGTCCAGAACAATGAAATATGATAATGAAACCCGTCCAGAACAATGAAATATGAGAAGAAAACTCGTCCAGAACAATGAAATATGATAATGAAACCCGTCCAGAACAATGAAATATGAGAAGAAAACTCGTCCAGAACAATGAAATATGAGAAGAAAACTCGTCCAGAACAATGAAATATGACAGGGAAACACGTCCAGAACAATGAAATATGACAGGGAAACCCGTCCAGAACAATGAAATATGACAGGGAAACCCGTCCAGAACAATGAAATATGACAGTGAAACCCGTCCAGAACAATGAAATATGACAGGGAAACCCGTCCAGAACAATGAAATATGACAGGGAAACCCGTCCAGAACAATGAAATATGACAGGAAAACCCCTCCAAAACAATGAAATATGACAGGGAAACCCGTCCAGAACAATGAAATATGACAGGGGAACCCGTCCAGAACAATGAAATATGACAGTGAAACCCGTCAAGAGCAATGCAATATGACAGGAAACCCGTCCAGAACAGTGAAATATGACAAGGAAACCCGTCCAGAACAATGAAATATGACAGGGAAATCCGTCCAGAACAACGAAATATGACAGGGAAACCCGACCAGAACAATGAAATATGACAGGGAAACCCGTCCAGAGCAATGAAATATGACAGGGAAACCCGTCCAGAACAATTAAATATGACAGGGAAACCCGTCCAGAACAATTAAATATGACAGGGAAACCCGTCAAGAACAATGAAATATGACAGGGAAACCCGTCCAGAACCATGGAATATGACAGGGAAACCTGTCCAGAACAATGAAATATGATAGGGAAACCCGTCCAGAACAATTAAATATGACAGGGAAACCCGTCAAGAACAATGAAATATGAGAAGAAAACCCGTCCAGAGCAATGAAATATGACAGAGAAACCCGTCCAGAGCAATGAAATATGACAGGGAAACCACTCCAGACCTATGAAATATGACAGGGAAACCAGTCCAGAGCATTGAAATATGAAAAGAAAACCCGTCATCATGTTCACACTGAAGGGAGTGTCTGTCATCATGTTCACACTGAGTGGAGCGTCTGTCATCATGTTCGCACTGAAAGGAGTGTCAGTCATCAAGTTCACACTGAGGATAGTGTCTATCATCAAGTTCGTTCTTAGAGGAGTGTCTGTCATAATGTTCACACTGAGAGGAGTGTTTTCATCATGGTCTCGCTGAGGCTAGTGGCTGTCATCATATTCATACTGAGGGGAGTGTCTGTCATCATGTTCACACTGAGTGGAGTGTCTGTCATCATGTTCACACTGAGTGGAGTGTCTGTCATCATGTTCACACTGAGTGGAGTGTCTGTCATCATGTTCACACTGAAGGGAGTGTCTGTCATTATGTTCACCCTGAGTGGAGTGTCTGTCATCATGTTCACACTGAAGGGAGTGTCTGTCATCATGTTCACACTGATTTGAGTGTCTGTCATCATGTTCACACTGACTGGAATGTCTGTCATCATGTTCACCCTGAGTGGAGTGTCTGTCATCATGTTCACACTGAAGGGAGTGTCTGTCATCATGTTCACACTGACTTGAGTGTCTGTCATCATGTTCACACTGACGGGAGTGTCTGTTATCATGTTCACACTGAGGGGAGTGTTTGTCATCACATTCACACTTAAGGGAGTGTCTGTCATCATGTTTACACTGAAATGAGTGTTTGTCATCAGGTTCTTATTGAGGGAAGTGTCTGTCATCATGTTCACACTGAGGAGAATTCCTGTGAGCATGTTCACACTGAGTGGAGTATCTGTCATCATGTTCACACTGAGAGAAGCGTCTGTCATCATGTTCACGCTGAGGGAAGTGTCTATCATCATGTTCACACTGAGGGGAGTATCTGTCATAATGCTCACACTAAGATGAGTGTCTCTCATCATGTTCACACTGTGGCTAGTGTCTGTCATCATGTTCGAACTGAGGGGAGTGTCTGTCATCATGTTCACAAATTACGGAGTGTCTGTCATCATGTTCACACTGAGAGGAGTGTCTGCCATCATGTTCACACTGAGAGGAGTGTCTGTCATCATATTCACACTGAGGGGAGTGTCTGTCATCATGTTCACAGTGAGGTGAGTGTTTGTCATAATGTTCACACTGAGAGGAGTATCTGTCATCATCTTCACACTGACGGGAGTGTCTGTCACCATGATCACACTGACAGGAATGTCTGTCATCATGTTCGCATTGAGGGGAGTGTCTGTCATCATGTTCACACTGAGAGGAGTGTCTTTCATCTTGTTCACACTGAGGGGAGTGTCTGTCATCCTGTTCACACTGAGTGGAATGTCTGTCATCGTTTTCACATTGAAGAGAGTGTGTGTCATCATGTTCTCTCTATTGTGAGTCTTTGTCATCATGTTCACACTGAGAGGAGTGTCTGTCATCATGTTCACACTGAGGATAGTGTCTATCATCATGTTCGTTCTTAGAGGAGTGTCTGTCATAATGTTCACACTGAGAGGAGTGTTTTCATCATGGTTTCGCTGAGGCTGGTGGCTGTCATCATATTCATACTGAGGGGAGTGTCTATCATCATGTTCACACTGAGTGGACTGTCTGTCATCATGTTCACACTAAGATGAGTGTCTGTCATCATGTTCACACTGTAGGGAGTGTCTGTCATCATGTTCACACTGAGGGGACCGTCTGTCATCATGCTCACATTGAGGTGAGTGTCTGTCATCATGCTCACATTGAGGTGAGTGTCTGTCATCATGTTCACCCAGAAGGGAGTGTCTGTCATCATGTTCACACTGAAATTAGTGTCTGTCATCATATTCACACTGAGGGGAGAGTCTGTCATCATGTTCACAGTGAGGTGAGTGTTTGTCATAATGTTCACACTGAGAGGAGTATCTGTCATCATGTTCACACTGACTGGAGTGTCTCTCACCATGTTCACACTGACAGGAGTGTCTGTCATCATGTTCACATTGAGGGGAGTGTCTGTCATCCTGTTCACACTCAGTGGAATGTCTGTCATCATTTTCACATTGAAGAGAGTGTCTGTTATCATGTTCACACTAATGGGAGTCTTTGTCATCATGTTCGCACTGAGAGGAGTGTCTCTCACCATGTTCACACTGAGGGGATTGTTTGTCATCATGTTCACACTGAGTGGAGTGTCTGTCATTATCTTCACACTGAAGGGAGTGTCTGTCGTCATGTTCACACCGAGTGGAGTGTTTGTCATCATGTTCACACTTAAGGGAGTGTCTGTCATCATCTTCACACTGAAGGGAGTGTTTGTTATCATGTTCATACTGAGGGCAGTGTCTGTCATCATGTTCACACTGAGTGGAGTCTCTGTCATCATGTTCACACTGAGGGGAGTGTCTGTCATCATGTTCACACTTAAGGATGTGTCTGTCATCATCTTCACAATGAAGGGAGTGTTTGTCATCATGTTCACACTGAGGGGAGTGTCTGTCATCATGTTCACACTAAAGGGGGTGTCTGTCATCTTCTTCACACTGAGGGGGAGTGTCTGTCATCATGTTCACACTGAGGGGATTATTTGTCATTATGTTCACACTTAAAACAGTGTCTGTCATCATGCTCACACTTAAAGCAGTGTTTGTCATCATGTTCACACTGATGGGAGTGTCTGTCATTATGTTCACACTGAGTGGAGTGTTTGTCATCATGTTCACACTTAAGGGAGTGTCTGTCATCATCTTCACACTGAAGGGAGTGTTTGTTATCATGTTAATACTGAGGGCAGTGTCTGTCCTTATGTTCACACTGAGTGGAGTGTCTGTCATCATGTTAACACTTAAGGGAGTGTCTGTCATCATGTTCACACTGAGGGGATTGTTTGTCATTATGTTCACACTTAAAGGAGTGTCTGTCATCATGTTCAAACTGAAGGGAGTGCTTGTCATCATGTTCACACTGAGGGGAGTGTCTGTCATCATGTTCACACTTAAGGACGTGTCTGTCATCATGTTCACACTGAAGGGAGTGTTTGTCATCATGTTCACACTGAGGGGAGTGTCTGTCATCATGTTCACACAAAAGGGGTGTCTTTCATCTTGTTCACACTGAGGGGGAGTGTCTGTCATCATGTTCACACTGAGGGGATTGTTTGTCATTATGTTCACTTAAAACAGTGTCTGTCATCATGCTCACACTTAAAGGAGTGTTTGTCATTATGTTCACACTGAGGGGAGTGTCTGTCATCATGTTCACACTGAAGGGAGTGTCTGTCATCTTGTTCACACTTAGATGGAGTGTTTGTCATCATGTTCACACTGAATGGAGTGTTTGACATCATGTTCACACTGAGGGGCGTGTCTGTCATCATGTTCACACTGAAGGGAGTGTTTGTCATCAAGTTCGCACTGAGGGAAGTGTTTGTCATTATTTTCACACTGCAGGAAGTTTCTATCATTATGTTCACGCTGAGAGGAGTGTCTGTAATCATGTTCACACTGAAGTTAGTGTCTGTCATCATGTTCACACTGAGGGGAGTGTCTGTCATCATGTTCACACTGAGGGAAGTGTTTGTCATCATGTTCACACTGAAGAGAGTTTCTATCATCATGTTCACACTGAGTGGAGTGTCTGTCATCATGTTCACACTGAAGGTAGTGTCTGTCATCATGTTCACACTGAGTGGAGTGTCTGTCATCATGTTCACGCTTAATGGAGTGTCTCTCATCATGTTCACACTGATGGGAGTGTTTGTCATCATATTCATACTGAGGGGAGTGTCTGTCATCAAGTTCACACTAAACGGAGTGTCTGTCATCTTGTTCACAATCAGGGGGAATGTCTGTCACCATGTTCACACTGTGGGGATTGTTTGTCATTATCTTCACACTTAAAAGTGTGTCTGTCATCATGTTCACACTTAAGGGAGTGTTTGTCATCATGTTCACTCTGAAAAGAGTGTCTGTCATCTTGTTCACACTGAGTGGTAGTGTCTGTCATCATGTTCACGCTGAAAAGAGTGTCTGTCATCTTGTTCACACTGAGTGGTAGTGTCTGTCATCATGTTCACAGTGAAGGGAGTGTTTGTCATCATGTTCACACTGAGGGGGATTGTCTGTCATTATGTTAACACTGAGGGAAGTGTTTGTCATCATGTTCACACTGAGAGGAGTGTTTGTCATCAAGTTCACACTAAGGGGAGTGTCTGTCATCGTGTTCACACTGAAGGGAGTGTCTGTCATCATGTTCACACTGAGGGGAGTGTTTGTCATCATGTTCACACTTAAGGGAGTATCTGTCATCGCGTTCACACTGAAGTGTTTGTTTGTCATCATGTTAATACTGAGGGGAGTGTCTCTCATCATTTTCACACTGAGTGTAGTGTTTGTAATCATGTTCACACTGAAGGGAGTGTCTATCATCATGTTCACACTGACAGGAGTGTCTGTCATCATGTTCACACTGAATTGAGTGTCTGTCATCATGTTCACTCTGAGGGGAGTGTCTGTCATCATGCTCACACTGATGGGAGTGTCTGTCATCATGTTCACACTGAAGGAAGTGTTTGTCATCATGTTCATAGTGAGGGGAGTGTCTGTCATCATGTTCGCACTAAAGGGAGTGTCTGACATCTTGTTCACACTAAGTGGGAGTGTCACTCATCATATTCACACTGAGGGGATTGTTTGTCATTATGTTCACACTGAAGGGAGTTTCTATCATCATGTTCACACCGATTGGAGTGTCTGTCATCATGTTCACACTGAAGGGAGTGTCTGTCATCATGTTCACACTAAGGGGAGTGTTTGTCATCATGTTCACACTTAAGGGAGTATCTGTCATCGCGTTCACACTGAAGTGTTTGTTTGTCATCATGTTAATACTGAGGGGAGTGTCTCTCATCATTTTCACACTGAGTGTAGTGTTTGTAATCATGTTCACACTGAAGGGAGTGTCTATCATCATGTTCACACTGACGGGAGTGTCTGTCATCATGTTCACACTGAATTGAGTGTCTGTCATCATGTTCACTCTGGGGGGAGTGTCTGTTGTCATATTCACACTGAAGGGAGTGTCTGTCATCATGATCACACTGAGGGGAGTGTCTGTCATCATGTTCACACTTAAGGGAGTGTCTGTCATCATGTTCACACTGATGGGAGTGTTTGTCATCATGTTCATACTGAGGGGAGTGTCTGTCACCATGATCACACTGAGCGGAGTGTCTGTCATCATGTTCACGCTGAAGGGAGTGTCTGTCATCATGTTCACACTGATGGGAGTGTCTGTCATCATGTTCACACTGAAGGAAGTGTTTGTCATCATGTTCATAGTGAGGGGAGTGTCTGTCATCATGTTCACACTAAAGGGAGTGTCTGTCATCTTGTTCACACTAAGGGGGAGTGTCTCTCATCATATTCACACTGAGGGGATTGTTTGTCATTATGTTCACACTGAAGAGAGTTTCTATCATCATGTTCACATCGAGTGGAGTGTCTGTCATCATGTTCACACTGAAGGGAGTGTCTGTCATCATGTTCATACTTAAGAGAGTATCTGTCATGTTCATGTTGTGCGGGGTGTTTGTTATCATATTGTTTGAAATATTTGTTATCAAGCTAACTTGTGTTAGCTTGATAACAGAACAATGAAATATGACAGGGAAACCCCTCCAGAACAATGAAATATGAGAAGAAAACTCGTCCAGTACAACGAAATATGATAGGGAAACCAGTCCAGAACAATTAAATATGAAGAAAACTCGTCCAGAACAATGGATAATGAAACCCGTCCAGAACAATGAAAATACTCGTCCAGACAATGAAATATGTGAAACCCGTCCAGAACAATGAAAATACTCGTCCAGACAATGGGAAACCCGTCCAGAACAATGAAATACTCGTGAACATGAAATATGGAAACCCGTCCAGAACAATGAAATATGACAGGGAAACCCCTCCAAAACAATGAAATATGACTGGGGAACCCGTCCAGAACAATGAAATATGACAGTGAAACCCGTCAAGAGCAATGCAATATGACAGGAAACCCGTCCAGAACAGTGAAATATGACAGGGAAACCCGTCCAGAACAATGAAATATGACAGGGAAAGCCGTCCAGAACAACGAAATATGACAGGGAAACCCGACCAGAACAATGAAATATGACAGGGAAACCCGTCCAGAGCAATGAAATATGACAGGGAAACCCGTCCAGAACAATGAAATATGATAGGGAAACCCGTCCAGAACAATTAAATATGACAGGGAAACCCGTCAAGAACAATGAAATATGACAGGGAAACCCGTCCAGAACCATGGAATATGACAGGGAAACCCGTCCAGAACAATGAAATATGATATGGAAACCCGTCCAGAACAATTAAATATGACAGGGAAACCCGTCAAGAACAATGAAATATGACAGGGAAACCCGTCCAGAACAATGAAATATGAGAAGAAAACCCGTCCAGAGCAATGAAATATGACAGAGAAACCCGTCCAAAGCAATGAAATATGACAGGGAAACCACTCCAGACCTATGAAATATGAAAGGGAAACCAGTCCAGAACAATGAAATATGAGAGGAAGACCCGTGCAGAACAATGAAATATGACAGGGAAACCCATCCAGAACAATGAAATATGACAGGGAAACCCGTCAAGAACAATGAAATATGACAGGGAAACCCGTCAAGAACAATGAAATATGACAGGGAAACCCGTACAGAGCAATGAAATATGAGAAGAAAACCCGTCATCATGTTCACACTGAAGGGAGTGTCTGTCATCATGATCACACTGAGTGGAGCGTCTGTCATCATGTTCGCACTGAAAGGAGTGTCTGTCATCATGTTCACACTGAGGGGAGTGCCTGTCATCATGTTCGCACTGAAAGGAGTGTCTGTCATCATGTTCACACTGAGGGGAGTGCCTGTCATCATGTTCACACTTAAGGGAGTGTCTGTCATCATATTCACACTGAAGGGAGTGTTTGTCATCATGTTCATACTGAGGGGAGTGTCTGTCACCATGATCACACTGAGTGGAGAGTCTGTCATCATGTTCACACCGAAAGGAGTGTCTGTCATCATGATCACACTGAGGGGAGTGTCTGTCATCATGTTCACACTTAAGTGAGTGTCTGTCATCATGTTCACACTGAAGGGAGTGTTTGTTCGTCATGTTCACACTGAGGGGATTGTTTGTCATTATGTTCACACTTAAATGAGTGTCTGTCATCATGTTCACACTGAAGAGAGTGTTTGTCATCATGTTCACAGTGAGGGGAGTGTCTGTCATCATGTTCACACTGAAGGGAGTGTCTGTCATCTTGATCACACCGAGGTGAGTGTCTGTCATCATGTTCACACTTAAGGGAATGTCTGTCATCATGTTCACATTTAGGGGAGTGTCTGTTATCATGTTCACACTGAGGGGAGTGTTTGTCATCATATTTACACTGAAGGGATTTTCTGTGAACATGTTCACACTGATTGGAGTATCTGTCATCATGTTCACGCTGAGAGAAATATCTGTCATCATGTTCACACTGAGGGAAGTGTCTATCATGATGCTCACACTGAGGGGAGTATCTGTCATCATGTTCACAATGAGCGGAGTGTCTGTCATCATGTTCACACTGATGGGAGTGTCTATCATCATATTCATACTCAGGGGAGTGTCTGTCATAATGTTCTCACTGAGAGGAGTGTTTTCAATCATGGTCTCGTTGAGGGGGGTGGCTGTCATCATGTTCGCACTCAGTGGATTGTCTGTCATCATGCTCACACTAAGATGAGTATCTTGCATCATGTTCACACTGAGGCTAGTGTCTGTCATCATGTTCGCACTGAGGGGAGTGTCTGTCATCATGTTCACACTGTAGGGAGTGTCTGTCATCATGTTCACACTGAGGGGAGTGTCTGTCATCATGCTCACACTGAGGTGAGTGTCTGTCATCATGTTCACACTGAGAGGAGTGTCTGTCATCATGTTCACACTGAGAGGAGTGTCTGTCATCATATTCACACTGAGGGGAGTGTCTGTCATCATGTTCACAGTGTGGTGAGTGCTTGTCATAATGTTCACACTGAGAGGAGTATCTGTCATCATGTTCACACTGACAGGAGTGTCTGTCATCATGTTCACATTGACGGGAGTGTCTGTTATCATGTTCACACTGAGAGGAGTGTCTCTCATCTTGTTCACAATGAGGGGAGTGTCTGTCATCCTGTTCACACTGAGTGGAATGTCTGTCATCATTTTCACATTGAAGAGAGTGTCTGTTATCATGTTCACACTGACGGGAGTCTTTGTCATCATGTTCACACTGAAAGGAGTGTTGGTCATCATTTTCACACTGAGAAGAGTGTCTTGCATCATGTTCGTTCTTAGAGGAGTGTCTGTCATAATGTTCA
>NW_027200796.1:0-16861 GCF_038502225.1 Cherax quadricarinatus
GTAGCCAGAAAGTTCAGCTATTTTTTGGTAACAATAATTCAATTTCGTATTTGTTCGAGTTTTTTTTTAATCCGAGCGGCAATGACCTGATGGACCATCATGGTACTGAAGCAATGTTGATCCAAGGAATTGGAATAACTATTTTTTTTTCCATTGGATCAAACATGAACATTTTTCGTTCTATAGGCGTTGAATGATTATTATTATTATTATTATTATTATTATTATTATTATTATTATTATTATTATTATTATTATTATTATTATTATTATTATTATTATTATATTTTTGATGTGTATTATTATTATTATTATTATTATTATTATTATTATTATTATTATTTTAGGTGATAATATAGATGACCAAAAAGTATTAATTAATATACTCTGGTTAATTAATACGTCACAATATATCATATTTGCAAAACATCAAAAATTAACACAATAAACCTGAATAAAAAAAAAATATCCCCAAAATAAACACTTGAGTTATTTTTGGGGTTTTATGAGTAGGTTTTTGGCAGTCATAATTATAATAAATAATAATTTGGCGTTACTGGGTAAAATATACACATATATTAATAACTATAGCTATACATCTGTACCAAAAATAAACTTAATAAGTAAAAGAACGACGGTTTTTTAACGTAAATACAAAAATTTGAAAAAAAGGCGGGAATATTTTTCCCGGGAAGTTGCGCAGTATTATTGTTGTGTCTGGTGACTGCTGTGTTACTGCTGTTACTGCTGTGTTACTGCTGTTACTACTGAGACATCATGCCTGGAGAGCTCAAGTGTGTGCTGCGCTTCAAGAAGCTCACTCATAATGCTCTAACTCCCAGTAAAGGCTCAAAATTTGCTGCTGGATATGACTTGTGTAGGTACGTTCACCCAGACTTATACAAATTCAAATTTATCTTCTGCATTAGATAAGCTCCTCTGGCTCCTCATTCAAATTCATCTTCTGCATAAGAAAGGCTCCTCTGACCCCTCCTTCGAATGAATTTCTTCCCATAAGTAATAATGAAAATTAGATTAATCCATTTCAGACCCCCAGAAATATATATACTACAAAATCATTCACAAAAATACACTTACGTAACTGTTTGAGTTATAAGGTGGTGGTAACTCAAGGTACCACTGTACTTGTATTCAGTGCTGGAAGGTGGAAATAAGTCACTGACATTTTTTGGGGGTTATCCTAGGTAATTATGTATATACTGGAAAACATTAGGACACGTTTCCATAAGATACCTGCTGTCCTTGTTCACCTATCAGTAAAATTAGTACCTTGGTGTTAGTGGACTGGTGTAGGTTGCATCCTGGGGACAATTAAACGGTCCCATAAATAGCAAAAAAAAGGCACAATACCGTGATTGGAACAATACACAAATAACCAGCATATAATTCCTTTCTGTTAGTGTAACTTTGTAAATGGTCCAAATTGGACTGAAATGTCACCGTAAGCTCCATTCTTCTATGTGCGGGTTATTTGTGTATTAAAATACCCCAGTGTAAATAAGACAGTCCTTAGTGATGCACACTGTTGGATTATCCTGGGTGGCTAACCTTCCAAGTTGAAAATCCATACAAAATCTTATCTAAATTCTACATAATTTGCTAGATAAAACTATTGTAAAACTTATATATATGGAGCCTAAATAAAGACAAGTAAAGCCATCATGTTAAAAAATATTATGTCCAGTCACCAACTGTGTGTGAGATTGACTTAAAAAGTAAGTTAAATACTGGTCAAGGCCCAGGCTGTGGGGGTGTTAACACTTGTAACAGCCTCCAGGTAGACTCAAGGTATGGTTAGTTGAGTTGGAACTGCCTTTCATGATCTGGGGCTTTTGTTCGAAAATAATTGAACATATCCTTTGCTTAAATCAAATGTGGTTACCTCCTGTTTCCCAGGTGACGTATGATCTCTTGAGTTTAACTCTTCCCATTTTTTTTTTCAACAAGTCGGCCGTCTCCCACCGAGGCAGGGTGACCCAAAAAGTAAGAAAATCCCCAAAAAGAAAATACTTTCATCATCATTCAACACTTTCACCTCACACATAATCACTGTTTTTGCAGAGGTGCTCAGAATACAACAGTTTAGAAGTATATACATATAAAAATACACCATATATCCCTCCAAACTGTCAATATCTCAAACCCCTCCTTTAGAGTGCAGGCATTGTACTTCCCATTTCCAGAACTCGTGTCCGGTTATATAAAATAACCGGTTTCCCTGAATCCCTTCATTAAATATTACCCTGCTCACACTCCAACAGATTGTCAGGTCCCAAATACCATTTGTCTCCATTCACTAATATCTAACACGCTCACGCACGCTTGCTGGAACTCCAAACCCCTCGCCCACAACACCTCCTTTACCCCCCTCCCTCCAACCTTTTCGAGGACGACCCCTACCCCGCTTTCCTTCCCCTACAGATTTATACGCTCTCCATGTCATTCTACTTTGATCCATTCTCTCTAAATGACCAAACCACCTCAACAAACCCTCTTCAGCCCTCTGACTAATACTTTTATTAACTCCATACCTTCTAATTTCCACACTTCAAATTTTCTGCATAATATTTACACCACACATTGCCCTTAGACAGGACATCTCCACTGCCTCCAACCGTCTCCTCGCTGCTGCATTTACAACCCAAGCTTCACACCCATATAAGTGTTGGTACTACTATAGTTTCATACATTCCCTTCTTTGCCTCCATAGATAACATTTTTTGCCTCCACATATACCTCAATACACCACTCACCTTTTTTCCTTCATCAATTCTATGATTAACCTCATCCTTCATAAATCCATCCGCTGACATGTCAACTCCCAAGTATCTGAGAACATTCATTTCTTCCATACTCCTCCTCCCCAATTTGATATCCAATTTTTCTTTATCTAAATCATTTGATACCCTCATCACCTTACTCTTTTCTATGTTCACTTTCAACTTTCTACTTTTACACACACTCCCAAATTCGTCCACTAACCTTTGCAATTTTTCTTTAGAATCTCCCATAAGCACAGTATCATCAGCAAAAAGTAACTGTGTCAATTCCCATTTTGTATTTAATTCCCCATAATTTAATCCCACCCCTCTCCTGAACACCCTAGCATTTACTTCTTTTACAACCCCATCTATAAATATATTAAACAACCATGGTGACATTACACATCCCTGTATAAGACTTACTTTTACCAGGAAGTAGTCTCCCTCTCTTCTACACACCCTAACCTGAGCCTCACTATCCTCATAAAAACTTTTTACAGCATTTAGTAACTTACCACCTATTCCATATACTTGCAACATCTGCCACATTGCTCCCCTATCCACTATCATATGCCTTTTTTAAATCCATAAATGTCATGAAAACTTCCCTACCTTTATCTAAATACTGTTCACATATATGCTTCAATGTAAACACTTGATCTACACATCCCCTACCCACTCTACAACCTCCTTGCTCGTCCTCTTCCCATGTATGTACTAATTGTGGTTAATACAGATATTTTTAGGAATGTAGAGGTATTCTAAATTGTCATCAAAACATGTCAGTTTTGTAGGTAATAATAGACTACTGCTTCTCGGCAGATTTTGTCAAAGTGCCATGGTTAGACAAATTTGCTAAAGTCTTTTGATGTCATAAGTGTTAAGAACATAAGAACAAAGGAACACTGCAGAAGGCCTACTGGCCCATGTGAGGCAGGTCCAAGTCTCCTACTGGCTTAAGCCAATGCACCCAACCTAGTCAGGTCAGGTCACATTGACTTAAGGGAGGAACACGGCAACCGACCTGGTAGCACAAGCTATCAGGTCCAACTCACACCCACCCACATCCACTCATGTATTTATCCAACCTATTTTTAAAGCTGCACAACGTTCTGGCCTCTATAACTGTACTCGGGAGTTTGTTCCACTCATCCACAACTCTATTACCAAACCAGTACTTTCCTATATCCTTCCTGAATCTGAATTTTTCCAACCAGCGATATTAATCCGTTCCTGAGAGCTCATCGTTAGTCAAAATTATCGTTAGTCAAGTTAATTTTCCCCATAAGAAATAATGGAAATCAAATTAATCCGTGCAAGACACCCAAAAGTATTAATCCGTGCAAGACACCCAAAAAAAAAAAATTTTTTTTTACCACATGAAATATTAATTTTAATACACACAAACTGAAGATTACATGCACAGTTACATGACACTTACCTTTATTGAAGATCTGGTGATGATTGATGGGATGGGAGGAGGGGAGAGGTGTTAGTGTTTAGAAGGGGAATCCCCTTCCATTAGCACTTGAGGCAGCAAGTCTTTTTCTGGGGTTACTTCCCTTGTTCTTTTAATGCCACTAGGACCAGCTTCAGAGTCACTGGACTTCTGTCGCACAACATATCTGTCCATAGAGGCCTGTACCTCTCGTTCCTTTATGACTTTCCTAAAGTGGTTCACAACATTGTCAGTGTACAGGTTGCCAACACGGCTTGCAGTAGCTGTGTCAGGATGATTTTCATCCAAAAAGGTTTGCACTTCAAGCCACATTGCACAGATTTCCTTAATCTTAGAAGTAGGCAACTTCTTCAATTTCTCTCTCCCCTCCTCCGAAGCAGTTTCCTCAGGTCTGCCCTCTTGCTGTTCAAGATGATCTAGCAGCTCATCAGTGGTTAGTTCTTCACTGTCCTCCACCACCAACTCTTCCACATCCTCCCCACTAACCTCCAACCCCAAGGACTTCCCCAATGCCACAATGGATTCCTCAACTGGCATAGGATTCTCAGGGTTAGCCTCAAACCCTTCAAAATCCCTTTTGTCTACACATTCTGGCCACAGTTTTTTCCAAGCAGAGTTCAATGTCCTCTTAGTCACTTCCTCCCAAGCCTTACCTATAATGTTTACACAATTGAGGATGGTAAAATGATCTTTCCAAAACTCTCTTAGAGTCAGTTGAGTTTCTGAGGTCACTACAAAGCACCTTTCAAACATAGCTTTTGTGTACAGTTTCTTGAAGTTGGAAATAACCTGCTGGTCCATGGGCTGCAGGAGAGGAGTGGTATTAGGAGGCAAAAACTTCACCTTAATGAAGCTCATGTCCCTAGAAAGTCGCTCTGCCACAGTCTGTAGGATGACCAGGGGCATTGTCTAATACCAGGAGGCACTTAAGGTCTAATTTCTTTTCAATTAGGTAATTTTTCACATTGGGGGCAAATGCATGGTGTAACCAGTCATAGAAAAAGTCCCTAGTGACCCATGCCTTACTGTTTGCCCTCCACAGCACACACAAATTAGCCTTGAGGACATTGTTTTTCCTGAACACTCTGGGAGTTTCAGAGTGATACACCAATAAAGGCTTCACTTTGCAATCACCACTAGCATTGGCACACATCAACAGAGTAAGCCTGTCTTTCATAGGCTTATGTCCTGGGAGTGCCTTTTCCTCCTGAGTAATGTACGTCCTGCTTGGCATTTTCTTCCAAAACAGGCCTGTTTCGTCACAATTAAACACTTGTTCAGGTTTCAGTCCTTCACTGTCTATGTACTCCTTGAATTCCTGCACATATTTTTCAGCCGCTTTGTGGTCCGAACTGGCAGCCTCACCATGCCTTATCACACTATGAATGCCACTACGCTTCTTAAATCTCTCAAACCAACCTTTGCTGGCCTTAAATTCACTCACATCACTAGTTGCTGGCATTTTTTTAATTAAATCGTCATGCAACTTCCTAGCCTTTTCACATATGATCGCTTGAGAGATGCTGTCTCCTGCTATCTGTTTCTCGTTTATCCACACCAATAACAGTCTCTCAACATCTTCTATCACTTGCGATCTCAGTTTCGAAAACATAGTTGCGCCTTTGGCAAGAACAGCTTCCTTGATTGCCATTTTCTTGCCCACAATAGTAGCGATGGTTGACTGGGGTTTATTATACAACCTGACCAGCTCAGATACGCACTCCACTTTCATACTATCAATGATCTCTTTCTTCATCTCCATAGTAATTCTCACCCTTTTTGCTGTAGGGTTGGCACTAGAAGCTTTCTTGGGGCCCATGGTGACTTATTTTGCAGGTGCAATCACTAAAAAGGCTGTGATAATATGAAATGTTCCAGTTGTATGTTTGGAAGCGACCGCGGTGGCTGGCTGGCTTGTAAACACTGGCACCCAAGGGACAAGTGAGGCGCGCTCAGGCCAAAGTGGACGCGTATGGTACGGAACGAATAGTGCTGGTCGGGTTTTTAAGCGCTAGTCGAGGCAAAATTTTTGCGTTAAAATGTATCGCTAGTCAGATTTATCGTTAATCGATGCCATCGCTGGTTGAGGGTCCACTGTATTATTTTTTTTTTATTATCACACCGGCCGATTCCCACCAAGGCAGGGTGGCCCGAAAAAGAAAAACTTTCACCATCATTCACTCCATCACTGTCTTGCCAGAAGGGTGCTTTACACTACAGTTTTTAAACTGCAACATTAACACCCCTCCTTCAGAGTGCAGGCACTGTACTTCCCATCTCCAGGACTCAAGTCCGGCCTGCCGGTTTCCCTGAATCCCTTCATAAATGTTACTTTGCTCACACTCCAACAGCACGTCAAGTATTAAAAACCATTTGTCTCCATTCACTCCTATCAAACACGCTCACGCATGCCTGCTGGAAGTCCAAGCCCCTCGCACACAAAACCTCCTTTACCCCCTCCCTCCAACCCTTCCTAGGCCGACCCCTACCCCGCCTTCCTTCCACTACAGACTGATACACTCTTGAAGTCATTCTGTTTCGCTCCATTCTCTCTACATGTCCGAACCACCTCAACAACCCTTCCTCAGCCCTCTGGACAACAGTTTTGGTAATCCCGCACCTCCTCCTAACTTCCAAACTACGAATTCTCTGCATTATATTCACACCACACATTGCCCTCAGACATGACATCTCCACTGCCTCCAGCCTTCTCCTCGCTGCAACATTCATCACCCACGCTTCACACCCATATAAGAGCGTTGGTAAAACTATACTCTCATACATTCCCCTCTTTGCCTCCAAGGACAAAGTTCTTTGTCTCCACAGACTCCTAAGTGCACCACTCACTCTTTTTCCCTCATCAATTCTATGATTCACCTCATCTTTCATAGACCCATCCGCTGACACGTCCACTCCCAAATATCTGAATACGTTCACCTCCTCCATACTCTCTCCCTCCAATCTGATATTCAATCTTTCATCACCTAATCTTTTTGTTATCCTCATAACCTTACTCTTTCCTGTATTCACCTTTAATTTTCTTCTTTTGCACACCCTACCAAATTCATCCACCAATCTCTGCAACTTCTCTTCAGAATCTCCCAAGAGCACAGTGTCATCAGCAAAGAGCAGCTGTGACAACTCCCACTTTGTGTGTGATTCTTTATCTTTTAACTCCACGCCTCTTGCCAAGACCCTCGCATTTACTTCTCTTACAACCCCATCTATAAATATATTAAACAACCACGGTGACATCACACATCCTTGTCTAAGGCCTACTTTTACTGGGAAAAAATTTCCCTCTTTCCTACATACTCTAACTTGAGCCTCACTATCCTCGTAAAAACTCTTCACTGCTTTCAGTAACCTACCTCCTACACCATACACTTGCAACATCTGCCACATTGCCCCCCTATCCACCCTGTCATACGCCTTTTCCAAATCCATAAATGCCACAAAGACCTCTTTAGCCTTATCTAAATACTGTTCACTTATATGTTTCACTGTAAACACCTGGTCCACACACCCCCTACCTTTCCTAAAGCCTCCTTGTTCATCTGCTATCCTATTCTCCGTCTTACTCTTAATTCTTTCAATTATAACTCTACCATACACTTTACCAGGTACACTCAACAGACTTATCCCCCTATAATTTTTGCACTCTCTTTTATCCCCTTTGCCTTTATACAAAGGAACTATGCATGCTCTCTGCCAATCCCTAGGTACCTTACCCTCTTCCATACATTTATTAAATAATTGCACCAACCACTCCAAAACTATATCCCCACCTGCTTTTAACATTTCTATCTTTATCCCATCAATCCCGGCTGCCTTACCCCCTTTCATTTTACCTACTGCCTCACGAACTTCCCCCACACTCACAACTGGCTCTTCCTCACTCCTACAAGATGTTATTCCTCCTTGCCCTATACACGAAATCACAGCTTCCCTATCTTCATCAACATTTAACAATTCCTCAAAATATTCCTTCCATCTTCCCAATACCTCTAACTCTCCATTTAATAACTCTCCTCTCCTATTTTTAACTGACAAATCCATTTGTTCTCTAGGCTTTCTTAACTTGTTAATCTCACTCCAAAACTTTTTCTTATTTTCAACAAAATTTGTTGATAACATCTCACCCACTCTCTCATTTGCTCTCTTTTTACATTGCTTCACCACTCTCTTAACTTCTCTCTTTTTCTCCATATACTCTTCCCTCCTTGCATCACTTCTACTTTGTAAAAACTTCTCATATGCTAACTTTTTCTCCCTTACTACTCTCTTTACATCATCATTCCACCAATCGCTCCTCTTCCCTCCTGCACCCACTTTCCTGTAACCACAAACTTCTGCTGAACACTCTAACACTACATTTTTAAACCTACCCCATACCTCTTCGACCCCATTGCCTATGCTCTCATTAGCCCATCTATCCTCCAATAGCTGTTTATATCTTACCCTAACTGCCTCCTCTTTTAGTTTATAAACCTTCACCTCTCTCTTCCCTGATGCTTCTATTCTCCTTGTATCCCATCTACCTTTTACTCTCAGTGTAGCTACAACTAGAAAGTGATCTGATATATCTGTGGCCCCTCTATAAACATGTACATCCTGAAGTCTACTCAACAGTCTTTTATCTACCAATACATAATCCAACAAACTACTGTCATTTCGCCCTACATCATATCGTGTATACTTATTTATCCTCTTTTTCTTAAAATATGTATTACCTATAACTAAACCCCTTTCTATACAAAGTTCAATCAAAGGGCTCCCATTATCATTTACACCTGGCACCCCAAACTTACCTACCACACCCTCTCTAAAAGTTTCTCCTACTTTAGCATTCAAGTCCCCTACCACAATTACTCTCTCACTTGGTTCAAAGGCTCCTATACATTCACTTAACATCTCCCAAAATCTCTCTCTCTCCTCTGCATTCCTCTCTTCTCCAGGTGCATACACGCTTATTATGACCCACTTCTCGCATCCAACCTTTACTTTAATCCACATAATTCTTGAATTTACACATTCATATTCTCTTTTCTCCTTCCATAACTGATCATTTAACATTACTGCTACCCCTTCCTTTGCTCTAACTCTCTCAGATACTCCAGATTTAATCCCATTTATTTCCCCCCACTGAAACTCTCCTACCCCCTTCAGCTTTGTTTCGCTTAGGGCCAGGACATCCAACTTCTTTTCATTCATAACATCAGCAATCATCTGTTTCTTGTCATCCGCACTACATCCACGCACATTTAAGCAACCCAGTTTTATAAAGTTTTTCTTCTTCTCTTTTTTAGTAATTGTATACAGGAGAAGGGGTTACTAGCCCATTGCTCCCGGCATTTTAGTCGCCTCATACGACACGCATGGCTTACGGAGGAAAGATTCTTTTCCACTTCCCCATGGACAATAGAAGAAATAAAAAAGAACAAGAGCTATTTAGAAAAAGGAGAAAAACCTAGATGTATGTATATATATATATGCATGTGCGTGTCTGTGAAGTGTGACCAAAGTGTAAGTAGGAGTAGCAAGATATCCCTGTTATCTTAGCGTGTTTATGAGACAGAAAAAGAAACCAGCAATCCTACCATCATGCAAAACAGTTACAGGTTTTTGTTTCACAGTCATCTGGCAGGACGGTAGTACTTCCCTGGGTGGTTGCTGTCTACCAACCTACTAAAATTATTTTTTCTTATGAAAATGTTAGGAATATTTTTACTAGTGTTTTAAGCCTAAAAAAAAATTTTTGCCATCAGTACTTACCGAGATATAGAGCCGCAAAGTTTGCAGAAATCGACGTGCGTATGGCAACAGCGGCGACTGCCGCCCGCCCGGTATTCTTTTATTTACTCTAATTCAAAGGTTTCTTGCATTTTTCAATATTTTTCTTTTCCAGGTAACTTATGTGGCCTGTGAGACCAATGTAAGGTGCATTGTTCAAATATACACTCATTATTTACAACACAATAACAGAACAAACTTTATCACTATTAGTTTGTGTATACACTTTGTTTACACAAACAAACAATACAAAACAATGTTTATTACTAGTGTTCCATAATATATATACATATGTACAGTCACTAACCACGTTCCTAGAACTGCTGCAGCTTGTGGAACTCTTTGAAACATGGGTATATGCAGAGGGGCACTTCACACTTCTCACACATAAAACGAGTGTCTCTGCGTGTTTGTGGGCGTTTTGTGGTATGCATACATACATAACACCTCTTCTGAGCATTTTTCTTGGCAGTAGTAGGAGGCAGTTGTATGGGGTAGTGATCACCAGGCCTCAAACGAGATGACGTCTGTGGGCGCTGGTCTATTGCAGGAGTTGCTCCTTTGTACTTTGCAATTATTTGTCTGATTACTGACAGGCAAAATTCACCATATTTTGGTGTTTTGTTGGTCTTCAACTTGTATATGTTATAAGCATTTAGCATAGAGATATCAACAAGATGGAAAAAAAGTTTGATATACCACTTATAACTCTTGCGTACACAGTCTGCAAACCCAATCTGCATGTCACATTTGTCCACTAAGCGCATATTGAGGTTGTAGTCCATGACAGCTGCAGGCTTTAGAATGGGTTCATTGGTCTCTCTGTTGTCCCTGCCACTGGGTACCATTTCGTTTGTGTGAACTGATGTCAACAATGTGACATCACGTTTGTCATGCCACCGAAATGCCATGATGTCATTGGCAGCAAAGGCTTGCACCTCACCTCTGCGAGTGCCAGCGTCGAACCTTGGCATATGTTTGCGATTACCACGCACTGTGCCACACACGTCTGTCAAGTTCACTCGCAAGAAATCACTGAGTAAGGGGCTTGTGTACCAGTTATCAGTAAATAACATATGCCCCTTACCAAGATATGGTTCCATCATTGTTCGAACCACATCACCAGAGATACCCAATAACTTCATGGTATCTCTCAAAGTATTACTGCCAGTGTACACAATAATATCTAAAACAAGACCACTTCTGCAATCACACAGTACAAATAGCTTTATACCAAAGCGTTTCCTCTTGCTTGGTATATATTGCTTGAATGAGAGTCTTCCTTTGAATAAAATCAAGGACTCATCAATAACAAGCTTCCTGAAGGGATAAAAATACATGCAGCACTTTTGTTTCAGGTACATAAACACATTTCTTATCTTATATAACCTGTCGCTTCTGTCAGGCCTGGTTTTGTCTGAAAAGTGTAACATACGCAACAGTATCAGGAAACGATTGACACCTATAATGTCACTAAAACCTGGAGTTGAAATCAGGCGATCTGTTGTCCAGTATGTGGTGACAGTGTGCTTATACACATGTGGCATAAGCATTATTGTGGCAAAAAACAGGTACATCTCTGCCACAGTTGTCTCCTTCCACTTGTGTAGCCGTGATTTTGGTGAGAGAATTGTATTTGCCATGGTGTATTCATAGTATGTGTTGGTTTCCCTGACAATGATGTCCATCAGGGGTTCATCGAAGAATAACTCAAAGCAGTCCAGTTCACTGGCATTGTTCCCAAGTGGACAAGATGGCTTTATTCCACTTTGTGTTTCATCAAAGTCATGGGGACTGGGAACAAACTCGTCACCGTCCTGCCAATCCCAGATGCGGTCTGCTGGTGGGGTCTGGATATTGTACCGTGGTTGTGGCTGTGGTTGTGGCTGTGCAGGTTGTGGTGGTGCAGGTTGTGGCAGTGTGGGGTAGGGTGAGGCTGGTTGTTCTGCTGAGTCAGCCGCGTGGCTAGTAGCGTGGCCCGGTGATGGTGCCACATGGGCCGTGCCACCCTCACTATCACCACCACTGCCTCCTCCCTCACTGTCACCATTCATACCCATCGTTACAATATCGTCATCTTCACTATCAGGTCGTGGTGTTGGGCCACGGGATGTGCTCCCAGAGTTTCTCCTTCCCCTTGGAACAACATATGAAACACTACCAGACCGCATGCTACGTCGTACATACTGGCGCTTCACTGGGGAATATTCACTCTCACTGTCACTAGAACTGCTTTCAATGACCTTGAAATCACTATCACTATCACTGCTATCATCAGGGTGTTGTACACGACCAAATAGTTTCCTCTTTCGTCCTGGTACAGGCGAAGGTGAATGTGAACAAGCCGGCACAGCACCAGAGGTCGAAGGTTGTGGGTCATCTGGGTTTTCGTCACTATTTACGTTATCCTGGGCACTTTTTTCGGTAACACTCACTTGAAAACCCTTGAATTCACTGTCACTGACATTTTCATCGCTGTTAGAGCTATCACTTGGGAACAAAAGACCTCCAATCCGCCGAGGAGTGAGGAACTTCTTACCGAGAGGCATGGTGAAAATGGACTGACAACATGGCGTTCCCACAATGCACCGCTAGGTCCCAGATTTTTTTCACAGGGTGCACACCGACCACTGAGACCCATTCTCTCCCGTGTAGGCCTACCAGGCCTTTGGCGCGCGATTTGAAGCCGCTAGAATTTGTGCGTATAAATACGTCAGAAACATTGGCTCGTAAGACGTATTTATACGTCGGAAACAGTCAAAGGGTTAAAGGAGGTTATTTCCCCTAGTTGGCTCTGTCACAAACTGTTTTAAAAAACAATCCTGGATCGTATCAAGAAAGTCACCTGACTCTAAATTTCCTGTCAAATTGCTCCAGTCAATCTGTCTATAGTTGAAATCTCCCATTAGCACAACATTTTCGTATGTAGATGCCTTACGAATTTCGTCCCATAGAAGTTTACTGCACTCCCTAAGATAAATTTATTTGGATTTTTAACCTGGAGGGTTAGTCACCCAGGATAACCAAAGAAAGTCGGTATTCCATAGAGGACTGTCCATTAATCTGGTCCTCCCAGGATGCAACCCACACTAGTTGAATAACATCCAGGTAATACACCTACCATCCGACTTACGACCTGCTCGACTTACGACCACTCGACTTACGACCGTGTTTTTTATGCCAAATTTCTGGGAAATAAACAACTATTTGTGTTGTACACAGTGTTTATCCTAAACCTTACAGTATAAAATACAGTACTAACAACATAAAAAGTAAAGTAAAACATGAAATACCAAAATAAAACAATAAAATAAAGTCATTACAAAAATGTTTTGTTGATATTCAGTAGTAAAGTTCGACTTACGACCATTTCGACTTACGACCGGTTTCTCGGAACCGAACTCAGTCGTAAGTCGGATGGTAGGTGTACCTACATTCTGCTAGGTAAGCTGGGACAGCAGGTATAAGGAAACTTGCCCAAAATTTCACCTGTGCTGGAACTGAGCTGAGGGCACATGAAATACTGTTATTTATAAATGTTGAATATGGCTTGAATTAACCCCTTTTTCACAGGTATTTCTGTGGGGGTGTGTGTCAAATCAATGCACTTTTTTTTAGTAGCTTTATTTACACGTTTTCAGTGCTTATGATGTCACAGTACCAGCAACGGGAAAAGCTCTGATCAAGACGGACATTCAAGTAGAGTTACCTGAGGGTTGTTATGGCAGAGTGGCTCCACGATCTGGGCTGGCATGGAAGAATCACATTGATGTAGCTGGTTAGTAACTCATGTGGCACACTATTTATCTAGATCTCTCTTAGTGCAATAAAATTATTTCTTTGTGGTACAAATAATGTAGTTTACAGAATCTGGAAAATACTAAGGAGCATTCAGATTCAAAATACGTAGTTTGTTGAATCCATTTGTATGGAGAATAGTCATACAAGCTGAAAAATATATTATATTTGATAAAGCACCATAATTTGCTTTTTTGTGCAATATTATTTGTTTGAGTCTTCATTATCCCCAAGATTTTCATTTTTACCCCATTTTGGGTAATTTACCCCAGTTTGCTGACCTCTGTTCTAAATTATCCTAGGTACCATTATAAAACAAATATTTTATCTAAACCTCAGTTTTTACTATCATTTCAGCTGGTGTTATTGATAGAGACTACAGAGGTAATGTTGGCGTAGTTCTCTTCAACCATGCCAAGGTTGAGTTCCAAGTGAAGAAAGGTGACCGCATAGCTCAACTCATTTGTGAAAGAATATTTTATCCTGAGTTGGAAGAAGTGGAGGTTTGTATTTTAGAGGTTCGTCAGTTCACTAAATTAAAAGATATATACGTATTGGTATTTTGTAAGTTTTTGGTTTATGCATATTTTCAAATAAACCCTAGCTATTTGTATCCTTGAAATTATTGTAACCAAAATGACTAGTGTAAAAAGGAAAATGACTAAACATTACAGCAAATATAAATTACTCATTGTACAAGAAAGTTCATACCAATAAGACAGGTTTAGCAAGTCAGCACAACCTCAATTTTTGTGTTCTGGAGAGGCAGCTAGAGAATGAGTGATGGTAAATATGTTTTCTTTGGTTCACCAAAAAAAAATCTGATTATACTGTAGACTTCTGAGTGTGTAGGGATGCTGGGAAACCAGTCAGCAAGACCTGAGTTTTGGAAGTGGGAAGTACAATGCCTGCACTCTACAGGTGGTGGTTGGAATATTTGCTGTTTGGAGGGACATCTAAACTGTCATATCTTCATGCCTGTGGCAAGACAATAATAGTGTGAATGATGGTGAAACTTTCTTTTTCGGGTTACCTTGTCTTGGTGGGAGACAGCCAGTGTGTTTAAAAAAGTTCGGAAAGGTCCAAAGAAGAGCTACAAAAGTGTACTGAGTTTTGATGAAAGGTTGACAAACACTGAAGATGTCAGTGGTGGTTGATAGGAAAAGGAGACAGGACTTGCATACAAGGTCATAAAAGATAGACCTCGTAGTGGGATAACAGGAGGTCACAGTTGTAAATTGAGGGGGGATGGGGGAAGTGGAACCAAAGAGATACTAGGAAATTTTTCTGAAATTGGTGCACAATATTGGTAAGATAAGTTAGAATAGTTCATCAATAATCCTCATGCTAGTATACCATCCACAGCAATATCTTATGCTTGTATATCCCGTTTTCTGATAATTATACGTAATTTTTCTTTCGTTTGTCAGGAACTTGCAGACACAGAACGTGGTGAAGGCGGTTTTGGATCAACCGGAATTTGTAAAAGGCAGTAGTAATTGGAACGATACATCTTTTCTGCTATCTAGTGCATAACTATGAGGGAAAAAAAAAATTGTAAATCATTGAGTGTTATGATATTTATGCCTTTGACTTTTAAGACTACTAGAATAGATTTTTTGGGTTTTACAAAAAATTATTTAGTATCACATTGTACTTTTAGGTTTTTAATTGCACATATAATATCATGTTTTTTATGACTCCTTTTGTGTCGTATAGTACTGAATCTCGTCAAAGTTGTAATTATTGTATTAGTATTTTTCATATTCTGCTAAAAACATTAAGATTGGAATAAAATATTTTGACGGTGACAATGTTAATTAATTCTTAGTAATCGACAAGGTGAGATACTCTTTTAACTTCTATCTCCTCACACAACTTGTGCACTCAAGTTGTTGGTGTGGTACTGTATAGTCTGTAACGGTTTAGTGTGTATTATAATGTCATTAATCTATACCCACATTCAAAAGTGCTTTAGTCATAGCCTCAAATAGTTTGTGTTGGCACTTTACCTATATACAGCTTGCAACTATTGGTACATCAATGTTAGCAATGCCTTTGAACCTACCAGTAAAACCTCAGTTTAATAATCCTTTTATTCGACAGATTTTAGAAACCATGAATAAAATCTGCTGGGTAAATTGATTTTGAAAACTGAAACTCGTCAAAAATCCAAACTTAGGAGAAACTTGTGATGACATTTGGGTATGTCCATTTCACTGGTGACTTTACCATGGTTCTGGAGAAACCAAAATATTATCATGAGGTTTCTCTCCTAAGTGAGGGTTTCTGGTGAATGTTACAGCCCTCTGTATTTTAACAATTCTCAACAAAAGGCAAAAATCTGTTGCTAGAGCAAAACGATCATAATCTATCCACTGAAGGTAAATATAATTACTGTATATTTTACTCATTTTCAATGTACAGTATGCTACAGTATCTTAACTATATGGTACTGTATTATTTATACAGTACTGTAATTTTACATTCAGATTTACTAGGCAATTAACATTACCAGACACCTAATAGTCTGTTAAATCAATGTTTTACGGTATTTTGTGAGTGTTTTCCTGTCCCCAAATCCAAGTCAAATTTCTGTCTGGGCTTGCCTCTTACCACCTGTTCCTTACCTTTGCTTCTTGCATTTTTGCAGCAGTTACAGTATGTACATATCTTGCCACTACCATTTAATTTACAGTACATAGTCTCTTAATTTCTTTTAGTTTAGTACTCTCAAAGAAAGGTACAAGTAATCCAAAACTATTTTACAATATTATATTCTTCATATTCCTTGTTGGCTATGTTGCATATTGAGCAGACAGTTTTTTGCCGAGTTCCTGGATTTAAGTGGTTTTTCAGGGCAATGCAGACTTGAATCCTCTGTAGTCCAGAACCTTTAAATTTTTCACAAGGGTGTCTTCCTGAAATTTTTTGGTATAGCAAGTCTCCTAACTTATGATTGGGGCTCTTTAGAGCCCCAGTTATAATTGTGTTAATGTTCATTTTGCATGTATGTGAGGAGTTCATG
>NW_027200797.1:0-16854 GCF_038502225.1 Cherax quadricarinatus
CTAACACAGTGACCTAACACAACTAACACAGTGACTTAACACAACTAACAGAGTGACCTAACACAACTAACATAGTAACCTAACACAACTATCTCAATAACCTAACACTTCTAACATAGTAACCTAACACAACTAACGCAATAACGTAACACAACTAACACAATAACCTAACACAACTAACAAAGTAACCTAACACAATAACCTGACACAACTTAAATAGTAACCTAACACAACTAACACAATAACCTAACAATAACTAACACAGTGACCTAACACAACTAACACAGTGACCTAACGCAACTAACACAGTGACCTAACACAACTAACACAGCAACCTAACACAACTAACACAGTAACCTAACACAACTAACACGGTGATCTAACACAACTAACATAGTGACCTAACACAACTAACACAGTAACCTAACACAACTAACAGTAACCTAACACAACTAACACAGTAACTTAACACAACTAACACAGTGACCTAACACAACTAACACAGTAACCTAACACAACTAACACAGTAACCTAACACAACTAACACAGTAACCTAACACAACTAACACAGTGACCTAACACAACTAACACAGTAACCTAACACAACTAACACAGTGACCTAACACAACTAACAAAGTGACCTAACAATAACTAACACAGTGACCTAACACAACTAACACAGTGACCTAACACAACTAACACAGTGACCTAACACAACTAACACAGTAACCTAACACAACTAACACAGTAACCTAACACAACTAACACGGTAACCTAACACAACTAACATAATAACTTAACACAACTAACATAATAACCTAACACAACTAACACAACTAACAGTAACACAACTAACACAACCTAACACATAGTAACCTAACACAACTAACAACTAACACAACACAGTAACCTAACACAACTAACATAATAACCTAACACCTAACACAACTAACACAGTAACCTAACACAACTAACACAACTAACCTAACACAACTAACACCTAAGTAACCTAACACAACTAACACAGTAACCTAACACAACTAACTAACAGTAACACCTAACACAACCTAACACAGTAACCTAACACAACTAACACAGTAACCTAACACAACTAACACAGTAACCTATCACAACTAACACAGTAACCTAACACAACTAACACAGTAACCTAACACAACTAACACAGTAAACTAACACAACTAACATAATAACCTAACAACACTAACATAATAACCTAACATAACTAACATAATAACCTAACACAACTAACACAGTAACCTAACACAACTAACACAGTAACCTAACACAACTAACACAGTAACCTAACACAACTAACACAGTAACCTAACACAACTAACACAGTGACCTAACACAACTAACACAGTAACCTAACACAACTAACACAGTAACCTAACACAACTAACACAGTAACCTAACACAACTAACACAGTAACCTAACACAACTAACATAGTAACCTAACACAACTAACAGAGTAACCTAACACAACTAACCTAACACAACTAACACAGTAGTGACCTAACACAACTAACACACTAACAAAGTGACCTAACACAACTAACACAGTACCCTGACACAACTAACACAGTAACCTAACACAACTAACACAGTAACCTAACACAACTAACACAGTGACCTAACACAACTAACACAGTGCACTAACACAACTACCAGAGTAACCTAACACAGTAACTAACACAACTATCACAGTGACCTAACACAACTAACACAGTGGACTAACACAACTACCAGAGTAACCTAACACAACTTAAATAGTAACCTAACACAACTAACACAATAACCTAACACAACTAACACATTGACCTAACACAACTAACACAGTACCCTGACACAACTAACACAGTAACCTAACACAACTAACACATTAACCTAACACAACTAACACAGTAACCTAACACAACTAACACAGTAACCTAACACAACTAACATAGTAACCTAACACAACTAACATAATAACCTAACACAACTAACATAATAACCTAACACAACTAACACAGTGACCTAACACAACTAACACAGTGACCTAACACAACTAACACAGTAACCTAACACATTAACCTAACACAACTAACACGGTAACCTAACACAACTAACATAGTAACCTAACACAACTAACATAGTAACCTAACACAACTAACACAACTAACACAGTAACCTAACACAACTAACACAATAACCTAACACAACTAACAGAGTGACCTAACACAACTAACACAGTGACCTAACGCAACTAACACAGTGACCTAACACAACTAACATAGTAACCTAACACAACTAACACAGTAACCTAACACAACTAACACAGTAACCTAACACAACTAACACAGTAACCTAACACTACTAACACAGTGACCTAACACAACTAACACAGTGAACTAACACAACTAACACAGTGACCTAACACAACTAACAAAGTAACCTAACACACCTAACACAATAACCTGACACAACTAACATAGTAATCTAACACAACTGACACAATAACCTAACACAACTAACATAGTAACCTAACACAACTAACACAGTAACCTAACACAACTAACATAGTAACCTAACACAACTAACACAATAACCTAACACAACTAACAAAGTAACCTAACACAACTAACACAATAACCTAACACAACTAACATAGTAACCTAACACAACTAACACAATAACCTAACACAACTAACATAGTAACCTAACACAACTAACACAATAACCTAACACAACTAACATAGTATCCTAACACAACTAACACCGTAACCTAACACAACTAACATAATAACCTAATACAGTAACCTAACACAACTAACACAGTAACCTAACACAACTAACATAGTAACCTAACACAACTAACATAGTAACCTAACACAACTAACACAGTAACCTAACACAACTAACATAGTAACCTAACACAACTAACACAGTAACCTAACACAACTAACACAGTAACCTAACACAACTAACATAGTAAAGTAACACAACTAACATAGTAACCTAACACAACTAACACAGTAACCTATCACAACTAACACAGTGACCTAACACAACTAACACAGTAACCTAACACAACTAACATAATAACCTAACACAACTAACATAATAACCTAACACAACTAACATAATAACCTAACACAACTAACATATTAACCTAACACAACTAACATAATAACCTAACACAACTAACACAGTGACCTAACACAACTAACATAATAACCAAACACAACTAACACAGTTACCTAACACAACCAACACAGTAACCTAACACAACTAACATAGTAACCTAACACAACTAACATAATAACCTAACACAACTAACATAATAACCTAACACAACTAACATATTAACCTAACACAACTAACATAATAACCTAACACAACTAACACAGTGACCTAACACAACTAACATAATAACCAAACACAACTAATACAGTTACCTAACACAACCAACACAGTAACCTAACAAAACTAACATAATAACCTAACACAACTAATATAATAACCTAACACAACTAACACAGTGACCTAACACAGCTAACACAGTAACCTAACACAACTAACATAATAACCTAACACAACTAACACAGTAACCTAACACAACTAACACAGTGACCTAACACAACTAACACAGTAACCTAACACAACTAACACAGTGACCTAACACAACTAACACAGTAACCTAACACAACTAACACAGTAACCTAACAGAACTAACACAGTGATCTAAGACAACTAACACAGTGACCTAACACAACTAGCACAGTGACCTAACACAACTAACAAAGTGACCTAACAATAACTAACACAGTGACCTAATACAACTAACACAGTGACCTAACACAACTAACACAGTGACCTAACACAACTAACACAGTGACGTAACACAACTAACACAGTAACCTAACACAACTAACACAGTAACCTAACACAACTATCACGGTGACCTAACACAACTAACACAGTGACCTAACACAACTAACACAGTAACCTAACACAGCTAATACAGTAACCTAACACAACTAACACAGTAACCTAACACAACTAACACAGTAACCTAACACAACTATCACAGTAACCTAACACAACTAACACAGTAACCTAACACAACTAACACAGTAACCTAAGACAACTAACACAGTACCCTAACACAACTAACACAGTAACCTAACACAACTAACGTAGTAACCTAACACAACTAACACAGTAACCTAACACAACTAACACGGTGACCTAACACAACTAACACAGTAACCTAACACAACTAACATAGTAACCTAACACAACTAACACAGTAACCTAACACAACTAACACAGTAACCAAACACAACTAACAATGTAACCTAACATAACTAACACAGTGACCTAACACAACTAACAAAGTGACCTAACACAGCTAACACAATAACCTAACACAACTAACATAATAACCTAACACAACTAACACAGTAACCTAACACAACTAACACATTGACCTAACACAACTAACACAGTAACCTGACACAACTAACACAGTAACCTAACACAACTAACACAGTAACCTAACACAACTAACACAGTGACCTAACACAACTAACACAGTGGCCTAACACAATTACCACAGTAACCTAACACAACTTAAATAGTAACCTAACACAACTAACACAATAACCTAACACAACTAACACAGTGACCTAACACAACTAACACAGTGACCTAACACAACTAACACAGTGACCTAACACAACTAACATAGTAACCTAACACAACTAACACAATAACCTAACACAACTAACACAGTGACCTAACACAACTAACACAGTGACCTAACACAACTAACACAGTGACCTAACACAACTAACATAGTAACCTGACACAACTAACACAATAACCTAACACAACTAACAGAGTGACCTAACACAACTAACACAGTGACCTAACACAACTAACATAGTGACCTAACACAACTAACATAGTAACCTAACACAACTAACACAGTAACCTAACACAACTAACACAGTAACCTAACACAACTAACACAGTAACCTAACACTACTAACACAGTAACCTAACACAACTAACATAGTAACCTAACACAACCCATGTACCATTCATGAGTGCCAACGACTGCCAGTGCCTCTTACAGTTCTAGAAGCTCCGGCGCCATCTCTCTCTCTCTCTCTCTCTCTCTCCCTCTCTCTCTCTCTCTCTCTCTCTCTCTCTCTCTCTCTCTCTCTCTCTCTCTCTCTCTCTCTCTCTCTCTCTCTCTCCCCCTCTCTCTCTCTCTCACTCTCTCTCTCTCTCTCTCTCTCTCTCTCTCTCTCTCTCTCTCTCTCTCTCTCTCTCTCTCTCTCTCTCTCTCTCTCTCTCACACAATCCTCCTCATTTTCCTCCCTGACTTTTACACTGGCTCGATTTTAATGGGCTGTGCTAAGAGCCGCTGTATTTATCTTACAGAGTAAGACCTGTTATCTTGGAATGTAAGCCTTGTTATCTTACAGAGTAAGACCTGTTATCTTGCCTAACCTTTGGTTATAGCAATATCTTAATTATAGAAGAAAATTATACAAGATAGAGGTAATGCTTAAAGAAATAATTATACTTATTATTATAACAACAAATACATAGAGAAGAGCTTAAAGATAGAGCCAGTCGTGGGAGTCCTCTCTATCTCTCTCTCTTTAAGTCTCGTTCTCTCCCTTCCCTCTCTTCCCATCTTCAGTCTCCTCTTTTCTCTCTCTTTTTCCCTACTCTCTCTCTTCTCTTCCTCCCCCTCTCTCTCTCTCCCCCTCTCTTCCTCCCCCCCTCTCTCTCTCCCCCTCTCTTCCTTCCCCTCTCTCCCTGCCCTCAGTCGTTACCTTGGTAACAGCTACCGTCACCACTCAAGGCAACACTTACGTCAGTAACGTAGATAAAGTTGTCTTAGAGTCTGCGACTTGTCCCCTCTCACTTCCCTCTCTTTAAATCCCTTTCCATTCCTTTCCTCTCCTCTCTTTCTCTCCCTTTCTTTCTCTCCCTATTTTACCCCCTTTATTAATTTCTCTCTAAGTCACTGTCTCTCCCTACCTTTCCTCTCACTTTTTTTTTTTTTTTACACAGGGTTTGACAAGGTTAAGGATCCCTAGCTTTATTGACAGCTATTTACAGGTTAAGGATTCCTAACTTTATTGGCAAGCTAAGAGCTGTTACCTACATCAGCTCATTTGAAAGCATTTTTATTGTTATGAGACATACAAGTAGGGAACAGGATGAAGTTGGAGCCATCTGTGGGCCAGCATTTTCATTTGATCAACTGACTTTATCTCGTTGACATCATTATGCTGTACGAATGTGTTCCATACTCGAGTCATCCTGGGTATGTATGATCTCAGATGGAGTGATGTTCTGGAGAAGGGTACAGCCAGAGTGAAGTTGCTGCTTTCTGCCCGTCTTGTGGCATAAAAGCTTGTTTCACGCTGTCCTCGAAGTGGATCCAAGTGTGGTATTTTGACAATATTGGCCTTGTGCATAACAGTAAGGCCACCCACATCCCTCCCATGTTGAAGGCTCTGCTGAAATGACAGATCTATCCAGGATGGGTCCAGGCGAGAGATGAGACGTCTTCGCCATGCTTTGTACTTAGCAGTAGCAGCCTCTCTACAACGAAAGCCAAACCAAGGCTGATCTGTAGGCTTCGTCACATATTGCCGGTGAGGAATGTGTTCTTGTTGTAGATTAAGGATGTGTCCAGTGAAGGCTTTCACTTGGATGTCAACATCCCCTAGGAGAAGAGCATTCCAGTCGGTGGTGGCGAGCTCAGAGCAAAGGGTTGGCCAATTACCTCTTTCCCATAGCCAGGTTGTGCGTGTGGACTCCTCACCTCGTTCTGTTGGGATCTTAAGTGTGGTAAAAACAGCCTTGTGGTCAGACGATCCAACGTAGCCGAGGGGTTGACAAGTGACTATGCCTTCTGCCAGATCACTCACTACTGGGTCAAGGGAGGAGCCAGAGATGTGAGTAGGGAAATCAACAAAGTTTCTCATGTCAAACACTGCAAGAAGGTCATCAAAGTCCCTCTGTATAAGGTGCTGGTTGAGGTCACCAACAATTATAATATGTTGACAGTTGTGTTGTAGCAGAAGGGAGTCAATATTTTCCATTAGGAAGTTGATAGGGTCTGCATGTTGCCACTGAGGTCTGTACATTGCACATGCTAGTACAGAGGTACTAGTGTTTATACAGAGCTTGAAGAACATCATTTCAAGATGAGTAGGGGTGGCAACATCTATGTGCTGGGCATGAACACTTTTAGAGAAGCACACAGCAACACCTCCTCCTTGCCCTTGTCTGTCTCTTCTCATCCATGAGGTGTAGCCAGCAATTCTTGCAAAATTTTCTGGAGTCCTGTCATCCAAAAATGTTTCAACAACAGCTATCATGTCGGGACGTCGAGTGTTCACAAAGCTATATGTGAGCTCTCCAACATTAGTAATGAAACCTCTAATGTTGGCCGACAGGATGCTGATAGACTGGCTCCTCATGATGAAGTGGTCAGCTTGAGGTGGTGGGTGTGTAGGGAATGTAAGGTGCCTGCCCTTGAGAGAGGTAGGGTACTGAGGCAGCTGCAGGGATGTAGGTCTGTGGTCTTGTATAAGGCACAATCCCACCTGCTGGGCTGGGATAGGAGTAGCTAAGTGGGTGACGTGTGAGAGTGTTCACCAATTCAGAGATCCTGCTGGTTTGTTCTGAGAACAGGTCTCTGAACAGGTGGTCCTGTCTGTCAAGTTCCTTTTTCTTCCGACACTGGTCCTCCTGATGTCCTTTCTTGTAGCAGTAGTTACACCTGGTATCTCGCAGGCAGTTATTGGCAGTGTGCCTCTCTCTCTCTCTCTCTCTCTCTCTCTCTCTCTCTCTCTCTCTCTCTCTCTCTCTCTCTCTCTCTCTCTCTCTCTCTCTCTCTCTCTCTCTCTCTCTCTCTCACTTCTAAAGCCAACTTAACACACAAACATTTAACTAACATTTAACAACAGAACAAAAATAATGTTAAGTATTCAACTAACATCCCCCTCCAGTACTAACATTAACCTAACATCTAACACTGCCCCTCCAACATTAACATTACCACCTCCAACATTCTGCGAGTCAGGTAATTTACTCATTGATGTTTTACATCAGCTGGAAAAAAAAGGTAATTGACTCTCTTTATGTCAACAGCGAGAAAAAATAAATTGACACTCTTTATACTAACTGAAAAATGATATATTGGTCCTTCCTTGACAGAGAATTAAGCTCTGAAATAACTATACTCCACTATAAACACTTTAATTATTTGACAAAGACTTTAATATTCTAACCTGATTGCTTTCATGTATGTATATATATATATATATATATATATATATATATATATATATATATATATATATATATATATATATATATATATATATATATATATATATATATATATATTACAAATATCGCTAACAAGCGTTACAAGGTGCAAAATAACCACGATGAGGGAAGGGGAGGTTGAATGATAGCTTTAGGCCTTTCGTGTTAGAGTCAACACATTATCAGGAGCTTCCAGTGTTGCAGAAAAGAGGAGAAGATCCAAGCAGAGGCGATCATAGGGAGCGCCTCTGTAAGATTTTGTATTTTCCAATTTTTGTTCGTTATATTGAATATTTCTGTTGCTAATATGTTCTGGTGGTAAGATAATTACATGGTAATTATACCAATTAAATATATAATGGCTTAACTCACAATTATCAGGTGACACTGGCTTAGGTATATTGTACAATTGGTAATTTTTTTTTACCGTGATTGGAAAAAGGCAGACAGGTAAAATTTGATGGATTTAATTATGATAATAATTAATTTTAGCTCTCAGGAACATCTGACCAAAAGGGTGATGATTACTGTAAACTAAATTGGCAATTACCAGAGCAATTAAACGTATGGTGGTGAGTTTGTACTCACACTGAAGGAAGGTGGATTGTGGTCCGGGACTCAGATAAATTATTGACTCAGTAAATTATTGACAATGGCCCAAATGTGTTTATAAAAGGCCCATGTCATGATGCAGAATTACAACTGTCTGGGTAATTATGCGTGATGAGAGAGAGAGTAACTAATGCTATGTGGAAAATTAATGGTGTAGTGGTGAAATAATGGTAAGACACTGGCGCAGCAACTACCTAACTTTATTATGACGACGTCTCGCCAGCTAGTGGCTGGGCGAAACGTCTTCAAAGTTAAGATACTAAGATTGGTTGGTCAACGGAGTTTAAAGCCTATCGAGCACACAAGGGGGTCTTCAAGGCCTCCCTTAACCTTTCCACCGCTAGACGAGAATACTTGGATCCCTAAAACAGGGATTAGAGTAAACTCTCAGCGTATACACACTGAGAGAAATACACACCTTTGGGTGTATACAACCTGTCACTAAGGTATTGTACACGTGTTTCATCCGTCAGGATACGGAGAAGCAAGATTCTGCGTCAAGTATGAAGCAACTGTCTTGACAGTAAACGCCGTCTAGTGCCGAAGACAGTCACTAACCTCTTATCACGAAGCCACGAACGTGCATAAGAATGGACAGGAGCTATTTATAAATAAAACAGCTCAACGGACGGAGGATCGAGTGCCCATCCCTCACTGGGTTGAATTATATCATACTTTCACTGATGTTCATATATCCAATGTGAGAAATAAGACTCTCGTTGCCATTTCATTCCTCCCCTGCAATATCTTCACGTTGGAAACACAGGCGCACACTCTACCCACACCCACACCCACATACCCACACACACACCCCACCCACCCACACACACACCCCACCCACGTATATAAACATCCTTCTACAAACATCCACCGTCTTGTCAAGCGGGTCCACCATGATGCAGCCAATAAACCTGAACACAACAAATGCCTGGTTCAGCGTTATGGCTGCCTCCTGCTGACCTTTTTACTGAGACAGTGTTAGGAGCGGAGATTTGAATGGAGATTAAAAGAAACATGAAATAAAAGTGTGTGTCTTAGCGGATGTTGTTGGAGGGAGGATGAAGGGAGAAGGAAGGGGAGAGAGGAAGAGAGTGAGGGAGGGAGGAAAAGAAGGGGAAAGGAGCGGAATCTCTTTCGGTGAGGCCAAGTTTAAAAAAAGGGAGGTGTGTGTGTGTGTGTGTGTGTGTGTGTGTGTGTGTGTCTAGCTACGGAGGCAAGGAGATCTGCCCCTTAAGTCTAAAGGTGAAAGAGGGGAAAAAACCCTTGGCCTGTGGAGGCAAGGGACTGTGCCCCTTAGTGTGACTCTATCTAAGGGTGAACGAGGCAGAAGTCTGGACCTGTGGAGGCAAAATGCCAGAGCTGATAAAAGGAAAATGTCCTCAGGGCTCAAGGTGACTAGTGAGCTCCCATAAGCACCAGTGGGGGATACCTCACCAGTACAAATGGGACTTCACCAGTACCAGTGGGTACCAAAGGTACCAGTGCAAAAACCTACCACTAGTACCGTAGTTACATTATATAGAAAAACACTCGTTCCTTGTCTTATCAATGCGCGTCTTCTAACTCTCTTTCTACTAGCAACATCTTAGAAGGGAATCAGGTCTTAGAAAACACACCGTATTTTCCTGCATATAAAACATATACCTGGAGAGGATTTCGGGGGGTCAAGGAACCCGCGGCTAGCTCCGTGACCAAGCATTTGTGATTTAACGTTAATAAACAACTGCTAAAGCGTAACCCACAGCCGACCCTTAACACTGACCTTGAGCATATAAGGCGCAGGACGATTTTCCAAGACCTGTGAGGGGGGAAAAGTGCGTCTTATATGGCGGAAAATACTGTTTGTTGTGGGTACTCTGGAAACAAGACGAGGAGGGACCAGGACAGTACACCCAGCTCATCACCTGTACTCTCCATCCTGAGTACATTTAACAAGTACAAACACCGTCTGTTTGTACTAAACACCAGTACTCTCCCATCCTGAGTACATCAGACGAGTACAAACACCTGTGAGTACTTCTCCTCCACAAACATGCCTAGTTACTTTACATTATTCAAAAATTAAAAGGTAATTAAGCAACTAGTGTTAAATTATGTTAGTTAAATTTTAACACAGGAGTAAATACCAGCACTGAAGAATATTTACCCGGGAGAAGTTAATTAAGGATTTAGTTAAGCAGGTGTGAGAGTGGTTAACAAGGGATTAGTTAGCGAGGGATTAGTTAGCGAGGGATTAGTTAGCGAGGGATTAGTTAGCGAGGGATTAGTTAGCGAGGGATTAGTTAGCAAGGGATTAGTTAGCGAGGGATGAGTTAGCGAGGGATTAGTTAGCGAGGGATTAGTTAGCGAGAGATTAGTTAGCAAGGGATTAGTTAGCGAGGGATTAGTTAGCGAGGGATTAGTTAGCGAGGGATTAGTTAGCGAGGGATTAGTTAGCAAGGGATTAGTTAGCGAGGGATTAGTTAGCGAGGGATTAGTTAGCGAGGGATTAGTTAGCGAGGGATTAGTTAGCAAGGGATTAGTTAGCAAGGGATTAGTTAGCGAGGGATTAGTTAGCGAGGGATTAGTTAGCAAGGGATTAGTTAGCGTGGGATTAGTTAGTGAGGGATTAGTTAGCGAGGGATTAGTTAGCAAGGGATTAGTTAGCGAGGGATTAGTTAGCGAGGGATTAGTTAGCGAGGGATTAGTTAGCGAGAGATTAGTTAGCAAGGGATTAGTTAGCGAGGGATTAGTTAGCAAGGGATTAGTTAGCGAGGGATTAGTTAGCGAGAGGTTAGTTAGCAAGGGATTAGTTAGCGAGGGATTAGTTAGCAAGGGATTAGTTAGCGAGGGATTAGTTAGCGAGGGATTAGTTAGCGAGGGATTAGTTAGCGAGGGATTAGTTAGCAAGGGATTAGTTAGCGAGGGATTAGTTAGCGAGGGATTAGTTAGCGAGGGATTAGTTAACGAGAGATTAGTTAGCAAGGGATTAGTTAGCGAGGGATTAGTTAGCGAGGGATTAGTTAGCAAGGGATTAGTTAGCGAGGGATTAGTTAGCGAGGGATTAGTTAGCGAGGGATTAGTTAGCGAGGGATTAGTTAGCAAGGGATTAGTTAGCGAGGGATTAGTTAGCGAGGGATTAGTTAGCGAGGGATTAGTTAGCGAGAGATTAGTTAGCAAGGGATTAGTTAGCGAGGGATTAGTTAGCGAGAGATTAGTTAGCGAGAGATTAGTTAGCGAGGGATTAGTTAGCGAGGGATTAGTTAGCGAGGGATTAGTTAGCGAGAGATTAGTTAGCGAGGGATTAGTTAGCGAGGGATTAGTTAGCGAGAGATTAGTTAGCGAGAGATTAGTTAGCGAGGGATTAGTTAGCGAGAGATTAGTTAGCGAGGGATTAGTTAGCGAGGGATTAGTTAGCGAGGGATTAGTTAGCGAGAGATTAGTTAGCAAGGGATTAGTAAGCAAGTGATTAGTTAGCGAGGGATTAGTTAGCGAGGGATTAGTTAGCGAGCGATTAGTTAGCAAGGGATTAGTTAGCAAGGGATTAGTTAGCAAGGGATTAGTTAGCAAGTGATTAGTTAGCAAGTGATTAGTTAGCGAGGGATTAGTTAGCTAGGGATTAGTTAGCAAGGGATTAGTTAGCGAGGGATTAGTTAGCGAGGGATTAGTTAGCGAGGGATTAGTTAGCAAGGGATTAGTTAGCAAGGGATTAGTTAGCAAGGGATTAGTTAGCAAGTGATTAGTTAGCGAGGGATTAGTTAGCAAGGGATTAGTTAGCAAAGGATTATTTAGGAAGGGATTAGTTAGCAAGGGATTAGTAAGCAAGGGATTAGTTAACAAGGGTCTTGTTAACAAGGGATTAGTTAGCAAGGGATTAGTTAGCAAGGGATTAGTTAACACGGGATTAGTTAACAATGGATTAGTTAACAAGAGATTAGTTAACAAGGGATTAGTTAACAAGGGATTAGTTAACACGGGATTAGTTAACAATGGATTAGTTAACAAGAGATTAGTTAACAAGGGATTAGTTAACAAGGGATTAGTACTCCATTCCACTATATATTCTCGACGTTAACAAAAATTTTCATGGCTAATTGTAATAGGTTATTTTGGTTAATTTGGTTAACATTGCTAATGTTAACGATTTTAACATGTCAAGAAACTTAACATTAACAACGTTAACATATCAAAAAGAATAAAATTAACAGTGAGTTAATACAGGTTAATGCAACTGATTCAGGTTAGCGTAATTCTAATACATGTTAATACAAGTTAATACATGTTAATACAAGTTAATACATGTTAATATAAGTTAATTCAGTATTATACAAGTTAATACATGTTAACAAGGGTTAACTAAACTTTATACAAGCTAATACACGTTAACAAGGGTTAACTAAAGTTAATACAAGTTAACTGAGGTTAATACAAGTTAGTACATGTTAAAAGAGGTTAATAGAAGTTAATACAAGTTATACATGTTAATATAAGTTAAGTGAGGTTAATACAAGTTAACTGAAGTTAATCCATGTTAACTGAGGTTAATACAAGTTAATACATGTTAACAAAGGTTACATTCTTGAAGGGGGACTGAGGTAATGTGGTCATCAGTCCTAATAGACTTGTTAAAACTGTGAACCAGATATAATGTCCAGAAAACCTTTAGTTAACCTCGAGTGTAAACTGTTTACTCTGTGCCAATTATGTGAGTGAGACTCCCTCCACCTGCCTCCCTCCACCTGACTCCCTCCACCTGTCTCCCTCCACCTGACTCCCTCCACCTGACTCCCTCCACCTGCCTCCCTCCACCTGACTCCCTCCACCTGACTCCCTCCACCTGTCTCCCTCCACCTGCCTCCCTCCACCTGCCTCCCTCCACCTGCCTCCCTCCACCTGCCTCCCTCCACCTGACTCCCTCCACCTGCCTCCCTCCACCTGACTCCCTCCACCTGCCTCCCTCCACCTGCCTCCCTCCACCTGACTCCCTCCACCTGACTCCCTCCACCTGCCTCCCTCCACCTGCCTCCCTCCACCTGACTCCCTCCACCTGCCTCCCTCCACCTGACTCCCTCCACCTGCCTCCCTCCACCTGCCTCCCTCCACCTGACTCCCTCCACCTGACTCCCTCCACCTGACTCCCTCCACCTGACTCCCTCCACCTGACTTCCTCCACCTGTCTCCCTCCACCTGCCTCCCTCCATCTGCCTCCCTCCACCTGCCTCCCTCCACCTGTCTCCCTCCACCTGACTCCCTCCACCTGACTTCCTCCACCTATCTCCCTCCACCTGCCTCCCTCCTCCTGCCTCCCTCCACCTGCCTCCCTCCACCTGCCTCCCTCCACCTGACTCCCTCCAGCTGGCTCCCTCCACCTGACTCCCTCCATCTGCCTCCCTCCACCTGACTCCCTCCACCTGCCTCCCTCCACCTGACTCCTTCCACCTGGCTCCCTCCACCTGGCTCCCTCCACTTGTCTCCCTCCACCTGCCTCCCTCCACCTGCCTCCCTCCACCTGCCTCCCTCCACCTGACTCCCTCCAGCTGGCTCCCTCCACCTGACTCCCTCCATCTGCCTCCCTCCACCTGACTCCCTCCACCTGCCTCCCTCCACCTGCCTCCCTCCACCTGACTCCCTCCAGTCTCCCTCCACCTGGCTCCCTCCACCTGACTCTCTCCATCTGCCTCCCTCCACCTGACTCCCTCCACCTGCCTCCCTCCACCCTCCCTTCACCTGCCTCCCTCCACCTGGCTCCCTCACTCTCCCCACCTGTCTCCCTCCACCTGCCTCCCTCCACCTGCCTCCCTCCCTCCCCACCTGACTCCCTCCCTCCACCTGACTCCCTCCCTCCCCACCTGCCTCCCTCCACCTGACTCCCTCCACCTGGCTCCCTCCCTCCCCCTGACTCCCTCCACCTGGCTCCCTCCACCTGCCTCCCTCCACCTGACTCCCTCCACCTGCCTCCCTCCACCTGCCTCCCTCCACCTGCCTCCCTCACCTTCCACCTGCCTCCCTCCACCTGACTCCCTCTACCTGGCTCCCTCCACCTGGCTCCCTCCACTTGCCTCCCTCTTCCTGCCTCCCTCCACCTTCCTCCCTCCACCTGTGTCCCTCCACCTGACTCCCTCCAGCTGGCTCCCTCCACCTGACTCTCTCCATCTGCCTCCCTCCACCTGACTCCCTCCACCTGCCTCCCTCCACCTGCCTCCCTCCACTTGACTCCCTCCACCTGGCTCCCTCCACCTGACTCCCTCCACCTGACTCCCTCCACATGACTCCCTCCACCTGGCTCCCTCCACCTGACTCCCTCCATCTGGCTCCCTCCACCTGGTTCCCTCCAACTGGTTCCCTCTACCTGGTTCTTTCCACCTGGCTCCCTCCACTGGTTCCCTCCACCTGCCTCTCTCCACCTGGCTCCCTCCACCTGGTTCCCTCCACCTGGTTCCCTCCACCTGGCTCCCTCCACTGGTTCCCTCCACCTGCCTTCCTCCACCTGGCGCTCTCCACTTGGTTCCCTCCACCTGGTTCCCTCCACCTGGTTCCCTCCATCTGCCTCCCTCCACTGGTTCCCTCCATCTGCCTCCCTCCACCTGGCTCCCTCCACCTGGTTCCCTCCACCTGGTTCCCTCTACCTGGTTCCCTCCACCTGCCTCCCTCCACCTGGTTCCCTCCATCTGGGTCCCTCCACCTGTTTCCCTCCACCTGGCTCCCTCCACCTGGCTCCCTCTGACTCCCTCCACCTGATTCCCTCCACCTGCCTCCCAGCCTCCCAGCCTCCTGGCACTCAGCTTGCCACCCAGCCTGCCATCTATCCTCCTGTCACCCAGCCTGCCACCCAGCCTGCCACCCAGCCTCCTCTCACTCAGCCTGCCACCCAGCCCCCTGTCACCCAGACTGAAACCCAGCCTGCCACCCAGCCTCCTGCCACCCAGCCTGCCACCCAGCCCCCTGTCACCCAGACTGAAACCCAGCCTGCCACCCAGCCTCCTGCCCCCTAGCCTCCTGCCACCCAGCCTGCCACCCAGCCTCCTGCCACCCAGCCTGCCACCCAGCCTCCTCTCACCCAGCCTGCCACCCAGCCCTTTGTCACCAGACTGAAACCCAGCCTGCCACCCAGCCTCCTGCCACCCAGCCTCCTGCCCCCCCGCCTCCTGCCTCCCAGCCTGCCACCCAGCCTCCTGCCACCCAGCCTTCTGCCACCCAGCCAGCATGCCACCCAGACTGCCACCCAGCCTGCCACCCAGCCTTCTGCCACCCAGCCTGCCACCCAGCCTGCCACCCAGCCTGCCACCCAGTCTGCCACCCAGCCTGCCACCCAGCCTTCTGCCACCCAGCCTGCCACCCAGCCTTCTGCCACCCAGCCTGCCACCCAGCCTGCCACCCAGCCTTCTGCAACCCAGCCTGCCACCCAGCCTGCCACCCAGCCTGCCACCCAGCCTGCCACCCAGCCTTCTGCCACCCAGCCGGCCACCCCGCCTGCCACCCAGCCTGCTGCCACCCAGCCTGCCACCCAGCCTGCCACCCAGCCTTCTGCCACCCAGCCTGCCACCCAGCCTGCCACCCAGCCTGCCACCCAGACTGCCACCCAGCCTTCTGCCACCCAGCCCTGCCACCCAGCCTTCTGCCACCCAGCCTTCTGCCACCCAGCCTGCCACCCAGCCTTCTGCCACCCAGCCTTCTGCCACCCAGCCTGCCACCCAGCCTGCCACCCAGCCTTCTGCCACCCAGCCTGCCACCCAGCCTTCTGCAACCCAGCCTGCCACCCAGCCTGCCACCCAGCCTGCCACCCAGCCTGCCACCCAGCCTGCCACCCAGCCTTCTGCCACCCAGCCTGCCACCCAGCCTTCTGCCACCCAGCCTGCCACCCAGCCTGCCACCCAGCCTGCCACCCAGCC
>NW_027200798.1:0-16854 GCF_038502225.1 Cherax quadricarinatus
AAAGATGTGAAAAATCATATTAGGTGTTGCCGAGAATGTCAGCAAGTTGGAAAACCTGGACATTCCATTAAACCTGCACCTCTCCAACCCATACCTGCTGATGGAGAACCTTTTGCAGATTTAATTATAGATTGTGTAGGTCCACTACCTAAGTCAAAGTCTGGAAACCAGTATTTATTTACAATTATGGATAAAGTAACCAGATATCCTGAAGCAATCCCTATGCGTAGTATCAATACTAAAGCTATTCTCAAAGCTTTAACAAAATTCATTTCTTGTTTTGGCATTCCTAAAACTATACAAAGTGATCAAGGTACTAACTTCACTGCCAAAGCATTTAGGGAAGTATTAACTAGGTTAGGGATAATTCACAACTTATCCACTGCCTATCACCCTCAGTCCCAAGGCGCCTTGGAAAGATTCCACCAAACATTAAAAACAATGATGAGAAGTTTTTGCATGCACTTTCCTACAGATTGGGATGAATCTCTACCTTTGTTGCTGTTCTCAGTACGAGAGACGGTGCAAGAGTCTACAGGGTATAGTCCGTTTGAGCTGATCTTTGGGCACAATGTACGAGGTCCTCTTCGGGTGCTCAAAGAAGGATGGATGGGAGAAGACGTAAGCTCAGCACTCTACAACCCGTCTTCAAGGTTGCAGGTGGCACGTGAGTTAGCCAAGGCTAACCTAAAGACAGCTCAAAGTAAGATGAAACAGAGGTATGACAGAAGTGCACAATTCCGCTCCTTCCATCCAGGAGACAAGGTGTTGGTGCAGGAACCTATACCTGGCCACACCTTGAAAGCTAGATTTACGGGACCTATGCAGATAGTAAGTAGATTATCTGATTTAAATTATGTGGTAGCTCCCATTGATAAGACCTCAAAAACAAAAACTTACCACATTAATCAAATCAAGGCCTTTCATACACCAGATAAAGTCCCAGTAATGACTCTGTCCTCTACCTCTGAGACGACTCTGACTCTTTGCACTCTATCTCTGAAATTAATACTAAACTTTCAAATTCTGTCCTCCTCAAGGATCCTAGCCCGTTAATGGATGGATTATCTGAAATACAAGCAACCAGTTTAACTGAGCTTCTACAGTCATATCCTAATATTTTTTCGGATGTGCCGAAAAAATGTACGTTAGGTTACCATGATGTAGATGTGGGAAACTCTAAACCAATTAAACTCTCCCCCTACAGAGCTAATCCTGAAAAGCAAAGGCTACTTCAGCAGGAAGTAGACTTCTTGTTAGAACATGGTTTAGTGGAGGAGTCATCTAGTCCATGGGCTTCACCGTGCATCCTAGTAAAAAAGGCTGATGGAGGGTTTCGTATGTGCACAGACTACCGTAAAGTGAACGAGGTCACAATTACAGATGCTTACCCTCTTCCTCGTCTGGATGACGTAATTGACTTTGTGGGTAAGGCTACTTTTGTGTCCAAATTAGATCTCCTTAAAGGTTACTATCAGGTACCTTTGACAGATAAGGCGAAGGAAATCTCTGCCTTCGTAATTCCAGGAGGTCATTATCAGTATACAGTTACCCCCTTCGGAATGAAAAATTCCCCCTCTTCATTCCAGAAACTCATCCATCAGGCTATTAAAGGACTTGAAGGCACGGCAGCATACCTAGATGATATTGTTGTGGTGTCTGATACTTGGGATCAACACCTACTTAGACTTAAAGCTCTGTTTGAGACCTTTAAGAATTCCCAATTAACAGTTAATTTATCTAAATCTTCCTTTGGCCAGGCCACTGTCACTTTTCTAGGCCATGAAGTAGGTAGTGGTAATGTTGCACCTAAACTTGCTAAAGTTCTTTCGATTAAAGAATATCCAGTTCCTCATGATAGGAAATCTCTTCAACGTTTCCTAGGCATGATCGGATTTTACAGAAGATTCTGTAAGAATTTCTCAGATATTGTAGCCCCTCTTACCTCTCTTACCAGTCATAAAGTTCCCTTTAATTGGACGTCAGATTGTAACACTGCTTTTAATAAAGCAAAAAGATTATTGTGCTCTGCACCCATTCTCCTGTCTCCAGACTTCTCCAAACCTTTTTCATTACAGGTTGATGCTTGTGAGTCTGGGGTTGGGGCGGTACTATTACAAATCGGGAACAAGGAGCTGCAGCCAATCGCATACTTTTCAGCCAAGTTCCAGCCACATCAGAGAGCTTACTCTACCATTGAAAAAGAAGCCCTCGCGCTGGTACTGGCTTTGGAGCATTTCGATGTTTATGTGGGCCAGACATCGCAGGTGGTCACAGTCTACAGTGATCACAACCCGTTAGTCTATCTCCAAGCCATGAAGAATCACAACACAAGGCTTATGCGTTGGACGCTCAGGCTGCAGCCCTACAACATAAAAATTAAATATATTGCCGGCAAAGAAAATGTGTTGGCAGACTCTTTGTCAAGAGTCTAGTTTAATATTTTATTTAGGTTAGGATGTATTTGTGGTAACCCCCCTTTCAAGCTCTTTTTTTTATCCCCTGATGTGGGGTTTTTTTTTTAGTGAGGGGATACGGGCTACCGTCCGCTTGTATCTTGGACCTATGTTGGCCTATCTGACTGCTGTCTCGCTCTGAGTTTAGGGTTTGGCTTTTGGTCACTAGGAAAGCTGAGCTCTAAGAGTTGGATGGTGGAGAGGATAGGCGGTCCCATTATTTTGTGCCATGGCGGCACGGTTACCACTGGGAGGTGGCAGCCTAATCCTGAGCCTTCTCGGGGGTGGGGGTGTGGCATGCAAAGAGTACGTAACCTTTATTCGGCGCATGGACACACCCTCATTTACAGGCTATCTCCCCCAACCAGCGAACCAGGTTGCTAAGAGTTGATGATGGGGCCCCATCGTTCAACTAGTGACCAGGTTCTAGCCAATAAGAAGGTGGGATTGGCAATCGCAGAGGTTATGTGGATACCGCTCTCCTGTCTGCCCTTGTCATTCCCATTCTAGAGCTGGTTGAAGCACGGTCTGCTATCTTGTGGCTTCTATTTCTGCCTTGCTTACCGTGACGTGCACTATACTTATTACTGTACATAGTGTACATATTGCTGTTCTAAATTGGTGAAGGATAATATAAGTCTAAACTTTTTCTGATGTGTTTCTTTTGCTCCCATTACACCTGGGATAACAGGCCAGACTCTGTTTGCTCCATCTATTTTTATAATCCTCGGACATACAATGCAACTCCTCCCCCCTTCCCATTACATCTATCCACATTGAATAACTTAAATCCCTGTCAACAGTCATATCCCGACTCTTTAAATCATACCACGTTTCAGTTAATGCAATGATATCTAAGTTCCCAGCACATGCTACCAAACGTAGTTCATTAATTTTATTTCTTGCACTTCGACTGTTAGCATAAAATACCATCATATGTTTTTTCTTCTGCACATTTTTCCTATTCATCTTTGTTTTTACACAATTTCTGAAATTATCATTACCCAGAGTTACTACATGACAGTTACTATTAAGATTCTTAATATCAGAGCATAAGTCAATATATCCATACTCATTATTAATCATTTCTAAACCCATACCTCTAACTAATCCTAGTTTAAAGTCCTAACAACCCCCTCAACTGAGTTAGCAAGAAAACCCACACCTGCCCTGGATAAGTGAACCCCATCCCTGGCATACATGTCATTTCGGCCATAGAAGTTGTCCCAGTTGTCAATGAATGGTACTGCATTATCCTTACAGTGTTTATCCAGCCAACAATTAATACCAATTGCTCTGGACAACCATTCATTACCAACACCTCTTCTTGGCAAAATGCCACATATAACAGGGCGCCCCCCCCTTCTTCCTAATCATGTCTATAGCTGTCCTGAACTTTCTAACTAAATCCTCACTTCTACGCTTGCCTACATCATTGCCTCCAGCACTGAGGCAAATAATAGGATTGATCCCATTACCGTTCATGATGTTGTCAAGCCGGCTAACAATGTCCTCCATCCCAGCCCCAGGAAAGCATACCCTTTGTCTCCTACTCCTGTCCTTCAAGCAGAATGCCCTATCCATGTATCTAACCTGGCTATCCCCAACAACAACAATATTCTTACCTTCCTTGTTGTCGTTCGTCGTGATGATCCCAGTAGTAGACTCACATTCGTTAGATAAATACATGAGTGGGTGTGAGTGGGTGTGAGTTGGACCTGACTAGCTTGTGCTGCTGGGTCTGGTGCCGTGCTCCATCCTGGAGTGAAGGTGACCAGACTGGGTGGGTCACTGGGCTTATCCGGGGGGGGGGTCATTGGTCTAATCGGGGGGGGGAGACATGAACCTGCTCCGCATGGGTCAGTAGGCCTGTTGCAGCGTTCCTTCTTTCTTATGTTCTTATGTTCTTACATCACGCTCTGCTGTGGAAGCGGAGGTCAACAAGTATGACACAGACCTCACTGATACGTCTTCTGGTTATATTACAAATCATGTGAACCTATATAAAAGCTTTCACTGGGTGAACTGGTTAGCCAGAAGACTTTGGTCCAAAGACCAAACAGTTCCAGGCGCTGAGTCATTATATGACTAAAGGAATTTTCCCAATTTTTCCTGACAAATAACAGTTCCCCTCTTTTGCATATTAGTAACTGAGCTAGTGCATTTCTTTTTTTTCGAGAAAAGGTTAAGAAATATTTTAATCCAGTTATATTTTCCTACAGAAAATAATAAAAGATTAGTAATTCAGAAGAAGATGTTGTCTGAAGACTCACTCACTCAGATCAACTTAACTGACAAGACTTACAAAACGCAAATCAGTGGAACTGATGCTGAATATAATCTTTGGTTATTAGAGCAGCAGCGACGACAGAACTCTGTGGAACAAGCATGTAAAGGTCACGAGAATATCTTCAAGTATAACCTGCCGAGGAACACCAACACTCTAGCCTACCTTCTGGTGGACGATTCGCATAAAGCTATCTATTGCTTTATACCTAAGGTATTTATTGATCTTACGGTCTTTCAGATAATTTCAGATGAAATAATCTAGTGAATATTCGTTCTGCCTCCCTATTGAAAACATTTGCCTTCAAATAATAACACCTTTAACGTGCAAGTTTTAAATTTTGCACAAAAATTGACCTAGCAGCCTCATCCAACTTTGTTCAAATTTTCGTAATATAAAGTAGCCTAATTCACTAAATCTGTTTAAGAATTTGCATAAATTTAGTTAACTGTTTCCCTTCGGAAGACGAACCATAGATAACCCAGTGGAAGCCTGTCTGACAGACTGGCAAAACTACTAGGGGAAAAAATTAATTATTGAAAAACGACTGAAATAAGTGAAAGGTTGTGACAACATTCTGGTATATGATGTTTTCATATCGGATATTTCTTAATGGTTTTATAGGTACATTAGTTTCTGCTTTGATAACGTCATCATTAGTCAGCACTGTAGAAGGTATATTAATATATATTTATTTCATTATTATGAAAATTATTATTTGTTTCACTTAAAAGTATATACTAGTTGCAAAATCATAATACAGCGTCATTATGGAAGATAGTAACGTGAGTCTCTTAACCCACGCCTCACAGGCCTTGAAAAAAATTTATTGAGATTATTAACCCAAAGGGATAATAACACTCGATATTCCACAAAAACCAAGTCGGTAAACTGTCTGGCTTGTATTCTCTCTCTCAGGATGCAGGTCAAACTAATCGGCTGATACCCAAGTACCTGCTTTTTGCTAGGCCTTGTGAAATTGTGTAGATAACAACAAATCGATGAAAATTCTTTATTTTAACACCTCATTGATCCAGGAGCAAGTTACAGGTTGACAAGATCACCGACGCCAACCTCCTCCAACGTCACATTTACAATCATTACCACGTCACAGGATCTTCTTTAATTGGTTATTTAGAGCACTGAAGATTTAAAGCAATCACAGTATAGATCAGAGAACACACTATCTTTTGGGTGTGGACAGTATTTATTTAGTTTTCCACAAAGGAGATTGTCAAACTAGCTGCTAGAAACTAGAGACAACAGGGCCCTTTGATAATTGATAAAACTTTTTATTTCTATAAAGTATGGTTACCAATTAGAACAGAAAAGGTAATAAAATTGACACACTTTACAGAAAAAAACACCAATCTGCTAACACTCGGATACCTACTTACTGCTAGGCGAACAAGAGAAGCACGCTGAAGGAAACGCCCAACATTTCACCCGTGCCGGTGAGAGATCACCGGTCCCTCACTTTCTGTGTGGATATAAACGCACTTACAAAGCATTGTATGGGATGAATGGTGTGTTGTTGCAGACTAATAACAGTGAACCCTGTATTTCCGTAATACATAAAGGCGTTCCTAAACTATACTCTTTAGAAGGGCTTGGAATTAACAAGGAAATGATTGGGGTGCATAAATATAAGAAAGGAATAAATAAAGGAAATATAAATAACCTGCTTAAAATATTTAATCATGACAGGACTCGAAGCAATGGATTCAAGGTGGAAAAAAATAGATTTAGAAGAAATATAGGAAAGAATGTATTATGAAGGATACTGTGTTGTTGTAATAAATTTATAAATAGAGTGTTTATAGTGTAGTGAAGGTTCATTAAAATAGTGATAAAGCTTAAGTGGTGGTGAACTGAACAGCAGGTGGACAGCCAGTAGGACACGTATTAGACGTGAAGACTGCGAACGCTGTGTGGATCAGAGTGACTAGTCTGGCAGTGACGAGATGGCAGTTGTTGGAATAGGGTGTGATGGTGTTTGGTTAAGTAGGGAGGTGGTATTTTTGGGTAAGTTTGAGGCCGTAAGTTGTTTGAGGAAATAATTTCTTTTGTAATCTTAGTTTGGTCCCAGCACTGAGCAAGGCCCTGGGTTATATGTGGGGGTCTGTGTGATTCAATTCAAAGTTTATTCTCTATAAGGATTACAATGCTGAGTTTACAGAAATTTGGTCATTGTTTGGTTTACATGTAGTAAAATTGTGATTACAGAGTGTACCACTAGAACGCTTAGCATGGCTAGGCATTTCGGGCATACTTAGTTTTATTCTTAATTGTAAAATATTACAAATTATGAGGTAAGTTGGTATTATGGCTAAGTGACTAAATACTAGTTTGTGAGTTTAGCAATGTGAATGCTTTTGTTTTGGCACAGTACATAGTTTCAGTATTGGAGTATCACAGGATTCATTATTTTAAGACTGAGATTAATATTTCTGTTTATGGTCAAATGAGTGAGTGAGTGTAAGTGTGAACCACCAGGTGGTATTCGTATAGTTAGTTGACGGGGTGTATCAGGGAGATAAGATGTTTTCTAATGGTAGTTTTGAAGGTGATGAATGTGTCTGCAGTTCTAGAGTTCTCAGGTAGGGTATTCCAGATTTTAGGGCCTTTGACATACATTGAATTTTTGTAAAGGTTTAGTCGGACACGGGGAATGTCGTAGAGATGTTTATGTCTGGTGTTATGCCTGTGGGTTCTGTCACAACTATCAAGAAAGCGTTTTAGGTCAAGGTTGATATTAGAGTTTAAGGCCCTGTAGATGTAGATTGCACAGTAGTAAGTGTGGATGTACTGAACTGGGAGTAAGTTTAGATCTATGAAGAGTGGGGGAGTGTGTTGCCAGGGATGGGATTTAGTGATTATTCTTACTGCAGCTTTTTGTTGGGTTATTATTGGCTTTAGGTGTGTTGCTGCAGTTGATCCCCAAGCACAAATAGCATAGGTGAGGTATGGATAAATAAGTGAGTGGTATAGTGTGAGAAGGGCATTTTGCGGCACGTGATTAGTGGAAGTGCAGCAATGGCTACTTTTTTTACGGGCAGGCTGCAAGACAAGGAATGGCGATCTACAGGCGTCATTGATATTTTATTCTTCTGTGTCCTAATGACCCGTATGTGTTTAGCACTTGGTTTTGAGTGTAACAAAATATGGCCTAATTTTAAATAACTAGCAGCAGTGTACTAGCGTATATTTTCTTTAATATGGTGAAAGCAGGCTTTATGTTGTGTATATATGTATGTTGTTACTGATTTTATAGAGTATATTTTTATAAGGCGAGTTTATCAATCCTTACTGAGAAGTATTGTCCAGCACTTTAAGTAAATTTATCTTTCTCGTTCTAGGGCGGTGTATTTTTTCTAATAAAAGACAAGGCTTTACACCCCTTGGCGCCAGGTTAAATACGTAATTTAAATGTGACAGAACTGGTTTGGTAATAGAATTTTGGATGAATGGAACAAACTGCTGAGTAGTGTCACTGAAGCAAAAACCTTATTTAACATTTAAAATAGGTTAGACAAGTATATGAGTGGATGTTGGTAGGTGTGAATTTGATTTGCCTAGCTTGGGCCAGCAGGCCTAAAGCAGTAGTCCTTATGTTCTTATGTACAAGAGTAGCAGCAACAACAGCTCTAGGTGCACACGAGGTCAATATAAACCTTGTGTTCACTCCAGTTATTGTCGTTCGCTCACCATCTCGGACTCTTAAGCCTTTCTGGTTTACCTTTTAACTTAGTTTACCTCTTAACTTAGGTGTTATCCCAGTAGGTTGGGGGATTTTCCATAATAATACAGTTAAACTGTATTAAATGCTACGAGTCACTAAGGAATTTGTCCTGGATTTGGCAAATTTCATCAACACAAATTTACTGTTACTCTATATGTCCACTGGAGAGTTATTACACTGTCACACCAGATCATGGTCCTGGTTTTCTCTATGGATTGTTAGGTGTTAGGGATATACAGTACACTCTACATTCAATACCCTCAGCTCTACCTGTGAAAACGTTCATTGTTTACAGGAGCAACTAGAGCTTTAGAAATATAAACACATATGCAGTATAATGTGATCCTTTATTGACTACGTTTCGCCCACGCAGTGGGCTTTTTCAAGTCACAAACAGAACTACCTGGGGTGGAAGGAACGCGAGTATTTATAGTCAGGTTCAGAGTGCTGAGGTCAGGTGGAGAATGCTGCATCTGATGACGCAGCATTCTCCATCAGATGCAGCATTCTCCACCTGACCTCAGCACTCTGAACCTGACTATAAATACTCGCGTTCCTTCCACCCCAGGTAGTTCTGTTTGTGACTTGAAAAAGCCCACTACGTGGGCGAAACGTAGTCAATAAAGGATCACATTATACTGCATATGTGTTTATATTTCCATTGTGTCGGTATTTTATACCATTTATTTCCAACTAGAGCTTTAGATATAACGATCTTAATAGACCATTCATTATGTATGTAAGCCTTGGCGTCATATGGTGTATCAAAAAACAGTATGAAGTTCAGTGAAGACAAATTTCAATTACTCCACTATGGAAAACTCGAGGAAATAAAAACTGGATCAGTGTACAAAACGAATTCTAACCACACAATAGACTGAAAAACTAAGGATAGTAATGGTTCTACATGACCATAATTTTTAAAGGGGTGGACCGGTAAGCCAGAGGAAGGCCTCGGTCAGAGGGCCAAAGCTCCAAAGGCGGGTCATCTGATTAAGACCCGCTTCAGGAAACATTTATCCTGTTTCCTGACGAAACTTACCTAACCTAACAGAAAAACTAATGCGAAGGACCTGCGTGTGGTAATGCCAAAGAATCTCACTTTAAAAGATCACAACAATGTATCTACCCAATAATGAGAACATTCAAAACCAGGGATGCCAAGCCATTGATGATTCTTTTCAAATTGCTTATTCTCTCTGGGCTGGAATATTTCTGTACACTAATATCCCCTTTCAAGGCAGGCGAAATTGCAGACCTGGAAAATATACAGAGAACTTTTACTGAACATATAAGTACCATAAAGAACCTAAAATACTGGGAATGGTTGAAATCCCTTGACCTGTAATCCTTGAACATTAAAATGGTATAAAATACCGACAGGTTGTTAGGTAAGACACATATGCAACGCAGGCGAGAAACATACATGATAATATATAATTGGAAAATCCTTGACGGACTAGTCCCAAATCTGCACACGGAAATAGCTCCCAACAAAAGCAAAAGATGCGATGAATGGTTTTGAAAACCGACAAGTTGAAGAATTGAGACACTTATGCAACACATGGGAATCTTTATTGAAGAAACGTTTCGCCACACAGTGGCTTCATCAGTCCAATACAAAGTAGAAATGGGTAAGGAGAGTAGAAGTTTTGAGGTAATCAGTCCATCAACCTGGAATCGATGTGTTCAGCCCATTACTCTTGTAGGAAGTGATGGACTGAACACATCGATTCCAGGTTGAGGGACTGATTGCCTCAAAACTTCTACTCTCCTTACCCATTTCTACTTTGTATTGGACTGATGAAGCCACTGTGTGGCGAAACGTTTCTTCAATAAAGATTCCCATGTGTTGCATAAGTGTCTCAATTCTTCAAAAGCAAAAGACTCAGCAGGTTTACCTGGAGAGGATTTCGGGGGTCAACGCCCCCGTGGCTCGGTCTGAGACCAGGCGTCATGGTGGATCAAGGTCTAATCGACCAGGATGTTACTGCTGGCCGCACGCAAACTGACATATGAACCACAGCACAGTTGGTCAAATACTGACTTTAGGTGCCTGTCCAGTGCCTTCTTCAAGAAAGCCAGTAGTCCATTGGTAATCCCCCTTATGTATGCTGGGAAGCTGTTGAACAGTCTTGGGCCCAAGACACTTATTGTGTTGTCTTTCAGTGTACTCGTGGCGCCCCTACTTTTCATTGGGAAAATGTTGCATCTCCTTCCGAGTCTTTTGCTTTCATAGGGAGTGATTTTCGTGTCCAAGTTTGGTACTATTCCCTCTAGGATTTTCCAAGTGTATATTATATATCTCTCTCGCCTGCGCTCCAGGTGCCTTATCGTATTTATGTGTGCCGTGAAAGTTCTTTGTACACTCTCCAGGTCAGCAATTACGCCTGCCTTGTAGGGGGCAGTAAGTGTACAACAGAATTCCAGCCTAGAGAGAACAAGCGATTTGAAGAGAATCATGGGCTTGGCATCCCTAGTTTTGAAGGTTCTCGTTAGCCATCCTATCATTTTCCTAGAAGACGTGGTAGATACATTGTTGTGGCCTTTGAAGGTGAGATCCTCTGATATTATCACTCCCAGGTCTTTCAAATTACTATTTCGTTCTATTGTATGGTTAGAATTTGTTGTATACTCTGATACAGTTTTAATTTCCTCAAGTTTTTCATAGCTGAGTAGTTGAAATTTCTCTTCATTGAATTTCATATTGTTTCGAGTGGCCCAACTGAAGATTTGGTTTATGTCTGCTTGGAGTCTTCTAGTGTCTTCGATGGAGGTCACTGTCATGGCAATCCGGGTGTCATCTGCAAAGGAAGACACGGAGCTATGACTTACATCTCTATGTCAGATATGAGGATGAGGAATAGAATGGGAGCAAGTACTGTGCCTTGTGGAACAGCTTTTCACCGTTGTTGCCTCAGACTTTACTCTGTTTACTATTATTCTTTGTGTTCCATATGTCAGGAACTTATAGATCCATCTAGCAACTTTTCCTGTTATTCCTTTATCACGCATTTTGTGTACTATTACATTATGTTGACACCTGTCCATAGCTTTTGCAAAGTCTGTGTACACTTCATGTGTATATTGTTTATCCTCTACAGTATCGAGGGCCTTGTCATTGTGATCCAGTAGCTGGGACAGGCAGGAAGTGACCTGCTCTGAACCCTTGTTGCCCTGGGTTGTGTAACTGATGGGTATCTAGGTGGCTGGCGATCTTACTTCTTAGAACCCTTTCAAAGATTTTTATATGTTATCGATCTGTAGTTCTTTGCAGTTGCATTTGCTTTTAGTGAGTGCGGGATGACCCCTGTGTCCATGCTCCCTCTGTATAGAATGCTGAAGGCACACGACAAGGGCTTCTTGTAGTTCTTGATGAACACGGAGTTCTACGAGTCTGGGGCCTGAGGCAGAGTGCATGGGCATGTCATTTATTGACTTTTCAAAGACTTGTAGTGTGAGGATAATATCAGAGATTTTTGAGATGATCAAATTTTGGGTCTCGTTCATAAAGAATTCATTTGGATTGGGCAGCAGCTCACTGAACACTGAGTCGTACTGGGACTTTAGTATCTCACTCATTTCTTGGCTGTCATCTGTGTATGTCCCATCTCGCCTAAGCAGGGGCCCAATATTGGATGTGGAAAAAGACACTTATGTACAGTTCAGGACATTTATTAAAGGAAACGTTTCGCCACGAGTGGCTTCTTCAGTCCTAATACAGAGAAAACTAAGAAAACATTTATATATATAGTGGCAGGAGTCAGGTTAGGTGACGCGTGGGTAGAGGTGGTAGTAGTAGTAATGGAACTAAGGAGGTGAGGTTAGAGAGGGACCTGCTGGCATCAAGTAACACCAGTTCCCAGGATGGGTAATATCCTCTTGCTTAGTAATTTTGAAATACTGTAACTACCGGATTTTTGCTTTATAGTGTTACTGACAGAAATTAGTGCAGCTTCAATGCATTTTCTCCGTCTTAAGTCGTCTTCTTTAATAACTAGTTTAGCTTCATTGAATTTCATGAGGTGTCCAACATCGTCTCTATGTTGAACACATGCGTTTTTGCGGTCATCATTTCTGCAAGCATTTTTGTGTTCTGCTATCCTAATGTCCAGAGTTCTGGCTGTTTCCCCTACATATACTTTGTCACACCCCCCACATGGTATAGTGTAGATTCCTGCACTTGTGCCAGAATCATGCTTGGGTTTTTGTATCAGGTTCCTAATAGTAGTTGAAGAGCTGGTAGATATTTTAGCCAGTTTTCTGTCAAACATTTTTGAAACATTAGTGGCAACGTTGCTGACCGGTAAAACGATGTAACTTGGAGGCTTTTCTTCAATTTGATAGGTGTTGGTCTTGCTGAGGATACGTGTTGCACGTTTCCTGCAGTCACGTATGAAGTGTAGGGGAAAGTGTAGTGAACTAAAAGAGTTGGTGATGTATGTACATTCTTCTTCGAGGAACTGCGGACTGGAAATTCTGTAGGCTCTCAGAAAGAAGCCAATAACTACCCCTCTTTTAGTTCTTGTGTCATGGTGAGAGAAGAAATGTAGAAGATCGTTCTTGTAGGTAGGCTTCCGGTAGACTTTAAAAGAAAGTTTGTTTTCCCCTGTGCGTAAGAGAACGTCGAGAAAAGGTAATTGGTTGTCCTTCTCCTCCTCTAGTGTAAATTTAATAGTAGGTTCCAGAGTGTTGATGGTGTTGAGGATGCCCTGTACGTCAAGATTTTTGGGTACAATGACCAAAATATCATCTACGTACCGCATCCAAGTAACTGAACGAGGGATGTTACTGAGGATCCTTCTTGATTCCAGGTCCTCCATATATAAATTGGCAAGAACTGCACTAAGGGGGGATCCCATGGCTAGTCCGAAGAGTTGTTTGTACTTCTTGTCCTCGAACCTAAAACAGTTATAACGAACACAAAGTTCGACAAGGCTCACAAAATCTTGGCGGGGTACAGGTAACTCTGTATCATCTTTAATCACCCTGCGAAGAAGATCAATGGCTTGATCAACTGGGACATTGGTGAATAAGGCAGTCACGTCAAAACTTGCAAGCTTCTTATCACTCATGTCGAGATCCCTGATACGGTTAAGGAGGTCACCCGAATGCTTTAGATGAGCCTGACTGATTGTACCCAGGAGCTTTGACAAATATTTCGCCAAAACTCCTGCTAGACTGTGAGGGGCGCTGCCGATTCCAGATGTAATGGGTCTCATAGGCACATTTGGTTTGTGGGTCTTTGGTAAACCATAAAGTCTAGCTGACTTGGGGTTGGTAGGGATGAGGCGCAAGAGCTTTTTACCTTCTTCTGATTTCCTGAGTATGCTGCGGGTCTTACTGAGAAAAGAATCTGTTTCTTTCTTCCATGCATGTTCGGGGATGGAAACGTATGTGTTGGCGTCGTTCAATAAATCTTGCATCTTACTAACGTAGTCTGTACTGTTGAGGATGACCACTCCTCCTCCTTTGTCCGCTGTGGTGATGAGAATATCATTATTAGTAGCTAAGTTTTTGAGTGCCTGGATGTAGCGACGAGGAATGACTGGACGACTAGGTTCAGAAACTGCAGCTGCAATAAGTCCTTGTATGAAACCTTTGTTAAACTCAGAGTCACCGAAGAAATGGTTTTTGATCACTGTGTCTAACTCGCATTTAGGCTTCCGTATGCCAGTAGCAAACTTGAGACCTAAGCTGAGTGCTTCGGATTCTGTATCACTGAGAACATAAGAAGAAAGGTTATTGATGATGTCAGCTCTACCAATATCTTTCCATTTGCTGTGTTGACAGAGAGAGGAAAGTTTTCTTGAGAGCCGTAGTTTCTGCTGTAGGTTGGCGGTGGTAACTTTGCTTAGGATGTGTTCGGCGGTGCGTCTGTCAGGAGCGGGAAGGGAAGTGAGAGCTAGGTGAGCACTATGGAAATAATCTTTGGAGCAAGCTGATAGATCTTCCTTGCACTCTCGTAGGTAGTGGTAAGTAGCAGGAGAGAAGGGATGTTTAGAATCCGTGAGATGGTGTGGAGTGGATCTAGGTGCGACCATTTCTTCAATGCAGTTTTGCAGAAACTTTGTGTTCGGGAACGGTTCTTTAGCCTGATCCCCCCTTAGTGCCTTCAATTTATATATGGAGGACCTGGAAACTTTCTTTTAAAGTCTACCGGAAGCCTACCTACAAGAATGATCTTCTACATTTCTTCTCTCACCATGACACAAGAACTAAAAGAGGGGTAGTTATTGGCTTCTTTCTGAGAGCCTACAGAATTTCCAGTCCGCAGTTCCTCGAAGAAGAATGTACATACATCACCAACTCTTTTAGTTCACTACACTTTCCCCTACACTTCATACGTGACTGCAGGAAACGTGCAACACGTATCCTCAGCAAGACCAACACCTATCAAATTGAAGAAAAGCCTCCAAGTTACATCGTTTTACCGGTCAGCAACGTTGCCACTAATGTTTCAAAAATGTTTGACAGAAAACTGGCTAAAATATCTACCAGCTCTTCAACTACTATTAGGAACCTGATACAAAAACCCAAGCATGATTCTGGCACAAGTGCAGGAATCTACACTATACCATGTGGGGGGTGTGACAAAGTATATGTAGGGGAAACAGCCAGAACTCTGGACATTAGGATAGCAGAACACAAAAATGCTTGCAGAAATGATGACCGCAAAAACGCATGTGTTCAACATAGAGACGATGTTGGACACCTCATGAAATTCAATGAAGCTAAACTAGTTATTAAAGAAGACGACTTAAGACGGAGAAAATGCATTGAAGCTGCACTAATTTCTGTCAGTAACACTATAAAGCAAAAATCCGGTAGTTACAGTATTTCAAAATTACTAAGCAAGAGGATATTACCCATCCTGGGAACTGGTGTTACTTGATGCCAGCAGGTCCCTCTCTTGCCTCACCTCCTTAGTTCCATTACTACTACTACTACTACTACTACCACCTCTACCCACGCTTCACCTCACCTGACTCCTGCCACTATATATATGTGTGTTTTCTTAGTTTTCTCTGTATTAGGACTGAAGAAGCCACTCGTGGCGAAACGTTTCCTTTAATAAATGTCCTGAACTGTACATAAGTGTCTTTTTCCACATCTTGTCGGTATCACCATACCATTTCCTTAGGCATGGGTTCGAATCAATGTTGTTCAGGATATCTTCCCAGCTTGTTTCATTAGAACATGTTTGACTTGTTCCCATTGTATATTTTTGTTATTGAAATTGAATTTTGTGAAGACACCCTCATGACTGATCACATTTTGCTGGTCAGGAGCCCTGTGCATGCATGTCTGTACCTCTGTTATGTTGTGATCTGAGTGTGTTGTAATAATAAAGTCGGTAGAATTACCGACAGTATGTAAAGTAAAAGGACACAAGTGCAATTAATGTGACATTTTTATTGTGGCAACGTTTCGCTCTCCAGGAGCTTTGTCAAGCCGTTACAAACAGTACATGGACATAGAGGGTATATATAGGCTCAGAGTGAGGTGTAATACTAGTGGTAGTAGTAGTAGTGATATAAGTTGTAGTAGTAGTAGTAGTCGAAGTAATACAATATGTTAGGACAATTAACTCGCACAACAGTAAAAGGATATAAAAGCTATAACTTGGGTAACATAACAATAGGTTAGACAAATATGTCTATTGGAGGCTGGATAGAGAAGGCCTGTTTCAATGTTCATTCTCTGTAATGTGTATTGTCTTTGATACGGTTATATTACATATCAGATCGTCGTTGTTAGTGAAGATGAGGTCCAGCTATTTTCTAGTTTTGTAGGTTGTAATATTTGCTGGATTAAGATGAATTTGGTGCAATATTTCCCAGTAAAAAGCAGGGGCACCATGAGTAAGCTAAGAGACAACACAATAAGTATCAGAGGTCCAAGACTGTTCCAGTGCCTCCCAGCATACAAAAGAGGGATTTCCAATAGACCCCTGGAGCTGGACAGGTATCTAAAGTCAGTACCTGACCATCTGGGCTGTGGTTCATATGTCGGTTTGCATGTGGGCAGCAGTAACAGCTTGGTTGATCAGGCCCCGCGAGGTCTGGTAATGGACTGAGCCATCGGGGCGTTGACCCTTGGAACACCCTCCAGGTATATGCTGTCGTAGATGTATCAAAAAAAATTGCGCAGGGAATTAGATAAGCCCTGCCTAGCTACCTGGCAAGGAAATCCTCTTTCAGATACCTGGGCATAATCTGAGGCTGTTTCCCCATCTCTGCATCATATCCCCAGGTAAAGGCTCAAGTCATACCAACTTAAGTTTCTGTGTGAATTATTATTATGTGAGCAAATTACCTGCATGAGGTTTGCAGGGTATTACCTGAATTATTACAGACAAGTAATCT
>NW_027200799.1:0-16824 GCF_038502225.1 Cherax quadricarinatus
CGATAGTTCCATCCTCCAGCGTAATATCTTGTCATTCTTTATCCTACTTTTGTGCCTCTTGTCGAACATATACATCACGGACCGTTGGTCAGTCCTTATGGTGAAATGTCTACCAGTTAAATAATGCCTCCAGTGGCGAACTGCTTCTATGATGGCCTGGGCTTCCTTTTCTACAGCAGCATAACATTTCTCTGATCCTTGAAAAGTTCTCGAAAAGAAGGCTACTGGTCGTCCTGCCTGAGATAAGACTGCAGCAATGGCAATGTCAGATGCATCCGTTTCCACTTCGAATGGTAGGGACTCATCAATGGCTTGAACTACTGAGTTTTCAATGTCCTGTTTGAGAGTATGGAAAGCGGCTTCTGCTTCCTTTGTCACAGGAAATGTGGTAGCACTCAATGGGCGGACTTTACTTGAATAGTTGTAGATCCATTGTGAGTAATAAGCAAAGAGACCAAGAGTTCTTCGGAGTGACTTTTTGTCTTGAGGCATTGGAAGTTCCCGTAGAGGTCGTAGTCGTTCAGGGTCTGGGAATATTGAACCTCCTTCCACTACATAACCAAGGATGCTAAGCCTTTTAGTTGAAAAAGTGCACTTTTCCTCATTGTAACTGATATTTTTCTTCTTGGCGGCTTCCAAAAACTTATCAAGGTTTGCATCATGTTCCTCCTGGGTCTTGCCACAAATGGTAACATTATCTAAATACGCGTAGGTTCCCATGAGTTGCTCTTCCTGAATGAGTGAATCCATAATTCGTTGGAAGCAGGCTACCCCATTGGTGACTCCAAAAGGGACTCTGGTAAACTGATACAGGCCATCACTAGCCTGAAACGCTGTGTATGGTTTATCTTCATTCCTTATAGGGACTTGATGATAGGCACTCTGCAGATCAATTGTGCTTAACACGTAGTACTGAGCAATTTTGTTCACTGTATCGTCAATTCGAGGTAGAGGGTACCCATCAAGAAGTGTAAATTTGTTGATTGTCTCAGAGTAATCGATAGCCAGTCTCCGTTTCCTATAACCATCTTTAACAACAACCTGTGCACGCCAAGGGGAATCACTCGGTTCTATAATACCCTCCTTCAGCAGCCTCTGAGTTTCTTTCTCAATGAACATCCGATCCTCATAAGAATAGCGGCGTGACTTAGCTGATATAGGATGGCAATCCGCGGTAAGATTTGCAAACAGCTTTGGTGGGTCTACCCTTAAAGTGCTAAGTCCACAGACAACAAGAGGAGGCAGTTCACCTCCATATGTTAAGGTGACACTACCATGCAGCTTCTGAAAGTCCTGACCAAGGATAACATCAGAGCACAGTTGTGGCAGAATAGCTAAATGTACATCTTGATAATCCTTTCCATTAACAAAACCCTAAGGTCTGAATAGAGAGAGATGTTGATGCCATGGAAACGGTACCTGATGAGTGATGTAGAGTCAAGGAGAGCCGTTTAACTAAGTCAAGGTTGATGAAACTCTCTGAGCTGCCACTATCAATAAGACCATCTACTTCTGTTCCTTTGATGAATACTTTCACAACTGCCTTTGACAGTGAATTTGGAGTAGCCGCAGAAGTCACTGTTGCTAGAGTCGCATGATCACTGGAATGTGTGGAGGCACTAGCTCTTGTTGATGCATTAGCACGACATACTTTAGCAAAGTGACCTTTCTTGTGGCATTTATGGCACATTGCTTCACGAGCAGGACACTTTGGACGTGGATGTCTTGAAAAACCACAAAAGAAACACACCGTACCTGCTGCTGCTGTCACTGAGGCAGGTTCCCCAGTAACTTCATTGCAAGAGTCTTGGTCAGGAATTGCAGCACTTACCACTCGAGAAGGCTGAGTGGTACTGTATACTTCAGAATTCTTCTGGGCTGAATCTAGAGCTCTTGCCTGGTCAAAGGCAGCGGCTAAGTCGAGAGTTTTATTCTCCAATAAACGCTGCCTTATTATTGGTGATTGCAGGCCACTGATAAAAGCATCCCTGATGGACTCTTCACAATACTGAGCAGCTGTCACTGCTTGGAAGTGACAGTCCTTACCTAAAATTTTCAGTGCTTGAAAGTATTCCTCTAAGGATTCATCAATCTGCTGGCGGCGAGTTGCAAGGCGATAGCGTGCAAAGATTTCATTTGTAGGTTTAATATACTGAGACTTGAGGGTTTTGATAGCATCTTCGTAGGTATTACACTCAGAAATAGCCTCATATATCTTAGGTGACACAAAATTGATGAGCAGACTTAGTTTATCTAGATCTTCTTTAGGAAGGGCTCCCAAGAAGTTTTCGAAAGTCTTAAACCAGTGCTTCCATTCCTGAGCAGCCGTTGATAAGCTGGGTCACAGTCTAGCCTCTCAGGTTTCAGTAAACGCTCCATGTTGTGATGTAGTCTAGCGCAGGATCACCACCAGGTAGCCCAGGATTCTATGTTCAATAAATTGTTGTGATAGAAACACAGGCCTTATCTCTAGGCTTTATTGAACATAGAATCTTCATAGTACTTCTGCAACAACAAAATATAATGACTAGTACATCTAATAATGGCTTCTACAGGGATGGTGATGTCTTGCATATGTCAAGAGAAAAGTTATAACTACAGGCCACATATTTAAACTCACCATGTAATCTGCATCGCTGATAAATGGATAAAGTAGGAGAGAATCACACACCATGTGTTGGTGCCCATGACACACACCAAACTGTTGTTGTTGTTAAGGGCCCCTAGAGGTGGTGCAGTATTATCCTGCTGCTGCTCCCCACAGGACCAGTATCACTACATTAACACTCCCTACCCTGGGTTATCCTGGGTGGTTAACACTCCCTACCCTGGGTTATCTTGGGTGGCTAACACTAACTACCCTGAGTTATCCTGGTGACACTAAGCCTAGTGGATCGAAGCATTATGAAACTTCCGCAAGTAAGACTCTCTTGGTTAGTTTATTGGGCATGATGTAGTTATTAGACTTTAACGATAACAAGTCTCTCTCTGTGTCCCAAGTCAGTCCCAGCACATTACTATATTTAGACACTTCAACTCCAGGGTTGTCTTTATTTATTTGAGCCCTTAAACTGGACGAATTACTGTTCCATTCCCTCAGGGGCATATTTGCACCTTGCATTATTTCATTAGCCCCTTCATATATGCTCATTAGTTCCTCTTCAGTAGACGTCACCCCTAGGAAATTGTCCACATAAAATTGTTTACCTATTACTCCTCTCAGTGGACCACCCGTACGCTTAAGGTGTGCATTTATCGTTGCCTGGAGTAGGAACGGACTGGAGGTAGCACCAAACAATACACTCCTGAAGCGAAAAGTCTTCAGGGGACTAAGTGGGTCACTAGGATTCTCGGGCCATAAGAACCTTGTGCAATCCCGGTCAGCCTCTTGCAAACCCACTCTCAGGAAAGCTTTATTTATGTTCGCCGTAAAGGCATAATTCTTAATCCTGAAGTTTAATAATATGTCTCCCAGTTTTTCCATCAACGACGGACCTGTCATCAAACAGTCATTCAAACTTGGCACATTTTTGTTATTCCTGGCACTACAATTAAACACAATCCTCAGAGGAGTGGTCTTAGAATCCTTCTTCACTCCGTTATGTGGCAAATAGTGACCATAAATCTAGGCTTGCTCGGGAGGTACCTCCTCTATGAATTTATTATTTAACTGCTCATTAATTATATCAACGTAAGCAGTCAACAGTTCTGGTGTCTTGCTCAGTTCGCAGAGCTGAGCTTTTAATTGTCCATATGCCATCCGGTAATTAGTTGGTAGGTCTGGATGGTTCAGCTTCCACGGAAGTCTCACCCAGTATTGTCCCGATTCAAATTTAACATCCTTCTGGTATTGTTCTTGAGTAAAGGAATCATCTGGATTTTCTTCATTTACATTGATCCCTATGCTGTCCAATTCCCATAATTTATACACATGTTCAACTTCATCTTCTATTGAAGAATATTTATACTGGGGCGATATTTCATGAGTAAGACACACCGTAACTGTATTTATGGCTTCCTCCAGTCATTCATTATCAGTACGAGAAAGCCTGCCATACATCACGTGACCTCCTGCTGTCCTTAGAAGGGTGACTCCGCATTTCTTTGTCATACCCTTTACAAAGGTGGCATAATAGTCACTACCTATCAAAATATCTATTGGCCCCACAGAATCATTATTTACGCCAGAAGGTGCCAATTGTACCTTACTTGAAAGCCTTTCAGTAGCGTTACCAAGCCTTATTGTAGATATTTTCACTGGGAGCCTATCCAAAATTACGGCATTAATACGTTTTCTCTCATTGCCCAGCCTGACAGTTACATAAACAGTGTCGTAAGACTGGGCCTTCTTATTCGAGAGAAAGCCAGATAACTTGAGTATAGCAGGATCTCCCATTTGTACCTTCATCCCATTAAGGCAGTTACGTTTTATGAAGGTACGTTGTGATCCCTGATCCAGTAATGCTGTTACAGTTTTGGATTTACGCCGTTTATCATTAATCACCACATCCAACACAGGTAAAACTACCTCAGCTAAGCCATCATTACCAACATTAGCTGCAGTCTCTACCTTGGCTACTGTTGTGTCCGGGTTATCACTATCGGTACTATTGTTACCATCATTACGATTAGATCCGCGCTTACACATAGCTATGTGGTGTCTTCCCTTGGTACACTGATAACAATGGTTCAAGTTAGCATGGCAATCCCTTACATTATGATTTCCTAGACACCTGATACATCTAGCAAGCTCTTCCAATCTTTCTACTTTAACATTCCATGAATTATAGGCATTACAGTTCTTAGAGAAATGAGTACCGTTGCAGAAGATACAATCTCTCCTTTCTTTGCCTGACCTCTTATCAACTGGGCTACCCTTATTGTGGTACTTACTCCTCTTGCTTTGATGTGTAGAACCACTATTACTGGCCCCTGTCACTTGATATGTGCCTACGTAACCCCGTTTAGTAGGTGACTTATGATTATTGATATTGGGATAAATTTTCCTTTTGTGGAACTTGACAGGTGCACTGGGGTCTGTAGACGTGGTATTCCTAGAGGTAATGGGTTGGCTGGTCTGCAGTTGGACAATTAGCTCCTGCAGGCCCACTCTTATTTCTTCCAACCCGAAGTAACCCTTGTGATATCTGTTAGATAGCCACTCTACTGTCTTATGGTTCAATTTATTCTGAATCAAGGCACTCAACAACCACTCTGCTCCCTCCAGATCATATTTATTACTCAAGGTCTTAAGAGTGCTTTCTAGTTTGATCCCAAATTGCTGTAAGCCGTTGCTGTTGTGATCTGGAGTCTTCAACTAGCCAAAATAGCTACTAGATCCAGCCTACTTTGCTCCAAGTTACCATAAGTGACCTCCAACAAGTCAACTGCCTCACTATAGGAGTCATCTACATTTGGGAATGCTTGTATGAGAACATGCACATCTCCCCTTACTTGTCCCTTTAAATAGCATAATTTGGTAACAATTGCAAGATCACTCCTATCATGTATGACTGCTTTAAAGATAGACCAAAACTCCTCCCAGTTTTCTCCCGGATTAAACACAGGCATGCATAATTCTGGGAGTTTTGGTAGACACCTCTGATTTTCCTTACTAGGTTGACCAGCAACATTGTTTACACCCTTTACCTTCTCCAAAGCCTTAGTTTTGCAGGACACAATGTTGTCCTCCACTTCATAATATTGATCCAGCAGCCGCTCCCTTTCAGCATCATCTGCACAATTCACCAGTAGATCTCTCTCACAGTCCTTATACCACAATTTATGACTCATATCTATTTTCTAAGGCATCTAGGTGTAACTTTAATTCATCAGGGTTTACCGTTTCTTGTCCCATCAACTCCATACACTTGTTGTATGATTTAGTAACATGACCCTTCCAAGCTTGTAGTGATGCTTTCTTTGCTTTGGCATCCATGGACTTGCCAGCCGCACTAACTTCCTCAGACCCAGCCATGGTTAGGGAATTAATAATCACCAATTATACAATTTAAGTAGACACCTTGTGAGAGTAATTCTTGCACTTTACTCTTGTATAAATCCTAGCCACCCATGTGCTAGTAATTAATTGGGCTAATTATCATCCACCACATGACTGATTAAATTTGTGTACCCTATACCCACTTCCTTCAATCAGTCACTTAATTATTAAGTAATTAATTCATTTTTTTCACTGATTGCATCCGGTTCGTAGGACCAGTGGGCAGATATGGAAATTTTTCTAGGGTGATTACCTGTACGTACCTCAACATTACATGCATATGAGTAATCTCATTGGGAGACAACAACTATATTGTTTACCGTAGTCATCCCGTGTAGACATGTGAGAAAACTTAACCACCTCTGGTCACTGCAGGTGGCCCCCTCGACCCTCACAATCTTATCCATATCTATCCGAGACCAGTATAAATTGGATAGCACCCACAAGTATGGTGCTACTAATTAATTGTGGACTTTATAGATTATATTAGTTTGACTGAATGAAGGGAGGGGGTAGGTTACACATGGATATATCCATCAAAGAAAAACATTTCTACATAATCCCACCACTTACCAGATATTCTCTGGTGGTCACTTGATGTAGCTAGATCACCCATAACCTATCCAATTACAACATACCTAACAGGCCAGTATCAGTCTGCTATAACTAGAAGGGTTACTTGACTGTGGGTGATTGATGCTCCTTGTTTCCTCCATTCACCATCTCATTTTGATGTCCTGCTACACCAACATGGTTCTTATTCCAACAGGACGAGGTATCCATTGGTTTGTGCCGGTTTAGAAGTCGTGACTCCATAAAAACTTCACTATCCTCGGGACGGGAACCACGAGGACTATCGTGTTCACTCAGAGCAGGGCGACTTATTTCACTTCCCGCATTCTCTTAACTTAATGTTATCACTGATTACATTACCATCCACAAGACGATTTAATGTCTCATAATTATTATACACATTAGAAGTCACTCCATTAATATCTGAGACCGATGAGTGATGAGTAAATCACGGGTATTTACCCCGGGACACTCTATGGCGACACGCCAGTCACCACAGGTTCTACCATTATTCACTAATTTTACTACTTTATTACGGTGGTCCCGTAAATCACGTTCCCTCACTCTTCACCAGGAACAGTTACGACACTTCCTATTATGAAGTGAGGCCTATATTAATCCTTAGGCCGTTGTGAATGCCAATTTCCTGGTCCCATGTTTTCACAGCCTCCTCACTACATTCAAAACACTCTATGTTTATAGATTCGTTCGTATTTCTCAGGTAGGCAGAGGTGACTAGCTGTGCGGAACTCAGATATTCGAGTACCAACGGAGCAGCAAAATACACCTCTACACTGCATGTTGATAGAGGCGAACGGCTGAGTTTAAAGGCATAGAGTTGGGGATACAGGAGAACAGCAGGGGTAACTGAGCACGCACATTCACCTCTCTTCACATAGTCAATATGGGCGAAAGTCTCAGGCAGGTGATGCAGTGCCTTGTTCAAGGTCACTGACTTAGGCAGACTTCTCAAGAGTTACCAAACACTGCAATACTCGTACAAATAGTTACTCACTCCAAACTTGCAGAACTTCTAGCACACGTGTCTTGGAATGAAAGACGAATTTTCAGTGTGTGCACACCTGGGTTACCAACTCACGTAGGACTGCACACTCGTCGTTATTCCTCAGGTTGGTAAAGGGATGAGTTGTGCGCATTTTCAGAGGCACGAGTAGCAGTGGACTAGTAAAATTCGCCTCTACACTGTATGTAGATAGAGGTGAAAGGCTGAGGTCAAATGAAAGGCAGAGGGGAAGCAGAGGCCTGTGAGGGCCTTTTCAAAAAGGAAAACTATTTCCAGTGTTTCACTAGGTATATCCCTAGTCGCAACTCGCACATAAGAATTCTCACAACACTGAAGCTGTCTTCCAACAGTAGGAGTTTTAATGATGACTTATCAGTTAGCTTAATATGTTTATTATGCACCCCATACCCATCCTGTGGGCGGTAGTCAAAAGATTACAGAGGTACATAATTGGTCCAGGGACTGGGCCTCAAAGTTTTGATAGCTGAGCAAGTTACAGAGGTAATGAATTCACAATTTACAAAGGTAATGAACTCACAATTTACAAAGGTAATGATACTATCTAGGTGATGACTTATCAGTCGGGAGAAATGGGTAGGCCTGCAAATTAGTAGATCCAGATCCCCAGCACACGTCTTCTCCCCTCAACCACTCAGCCGAGACTGCTTAAGTAGGAAAAAATGGTAATACAGATATTATTAAAGAGTAAGTATCTTATTAACAAATAATAATTTGTGAATGGGAAATCTGGGAAGATAAAACAAAATGGGTCACACAAAGAACTGTGTGGGATACCTGGGATAAATGAGGTAGTAAATACTATCTAGGTGATAGTACAGAGATTAGTTCAATAATGACATAATAACATACAATAACGTAGTGCAAATATTTGGTCATTAATATCAGTCAGACTCTGTAATGCTTGCATCATGAAGGAAGTTTGCTAGTTCATTTTCATTTGTAATGTAGTACACACGGTCTACATTTGTTTTTCTTACTAGAATTTGCCCATCACGTACAAAGCACTGGTGAATTTTCATTATTCTCACGTTTCAGTTTTCTCACTCTGTACAGGAGGTTCTGTCGTTTTCTTGTGAGACAATCATTTACTTGGAGTTTACCTGGAGAGAGTTCCGGGGGTCAACGCCCCTGCGGCCCGGTCTGTGACCAAGCCTCCTGGTGGATCAGAGCCTGATCAACCAGGCTGTTGCTGCTGGCTGCACGCAAACCAACGTACGAGCCACAGCCCGGCTGGTCAGGAACCGACTTTAGGTGCTTGTCCAGTGCCAGCTTGAAGACTGCCAGGGGTCTGTTGGTAATCCCCCTTATGTATGCTGGGAGGCAGTTGAACAGTCTCGGGCCCCTGACACTTATTGTATGGTCTCTTAACGTGCTAGTGACACCCCTGCTTTTCATTGGGGGGATGTTGCATCGTCTGCCAAGTCTTTTGCTTTCGTAGTGAGTAATTTTCGTGTGCAAGTTCGGTACTAGTCCCTCTAGGATTTTCCAGGTGTATATAATCATGTATCTCTCCCGCCTGCATTCCAGGGAATACAGTTTTAGGAACCTCAAGCGCTCCCAGTAATTGAGGTGTTTTATCTCCGTTATGCGCGCCGTGAAAGTTCTCTGTACATTTTCTAGGTCAGCAATTTCACCTGCCTTGAAAGGTGCTGTTAGTGTGCAGCAATATTCCAGCCTAGATAGAACAAGTGACCTGAAGAGTGTCATTTATGTATATATCTTTTTTTTTGCTTAATAGATGAACTTATTAAATCTTTTTTTCTGTCTTGTGTGTGAAATCTGAGCATAACACTTTTTCTCCCTTGGTTCCCTAGTAACCGTGATTCTTTTATTTCCGACACTTGCACGCTAACATGCAGGTGGTCGTGTATGATCTGGAGAGTTGTAGCTTTGCAGTTGGTATGGTTTAATTCACTAGAAATGAGTGGACTGTTTATCATTACTGCATGGCTAGCTTATCTTGCTCTGTCATATCATCTTGGTTAGCAAAATAATTGTTCAATTGGGTATCCATTTTTATTTTCCAGTCCTTGACAGCATCTTCAATTTTCGTGTTTAGGGAAGCTATTTGATCTGTGTGACTGCCTATAATTGATTGGAGGGTCTTGCCAGAATCAGTCGTGCCAGTTGATGTTAGCTGTTGTTCAAGGCTGTTGATCTTATTCTCAAGGTGAAGTAACTTAGATTCATGGTTTGTTATTGTTGTGCGGAGAGATATATTTTCAGCACGAAGATTACACTTATCAGCCGTTAGGGTGGTGATGTAATTCTTTAAAGTGTCAGGATCATTAGTCATATCAGATGGGTTAAATCTTATGAATCATTGTTCGCATCGCTCTCGGGCTGTGTGGACCTGCTGTGCAGACGCTCCTGTCTAGGCTGGCTTTCTGCACAGTTTTCCCTGTTTTGAATATTCAAAATGGCAGATAGACATGGTCGCCGTGTAAGCCTTGCATACCGTGTGGACCTGCTGTGCAGACGCTCCTGTCTAGGCTGGCTTTCTGCACAGTTTTCCCTGTTTTGAATATTCAAAATGGCAGATAGACATGGTCGCCGTGTAAATACGGTGTGTGTCGAATTGGTTCATGGAACGCTTGCAAGTTCAGTGATGCAGGTGCTCCTGCCTACGATCATCGGCGAGGTATATGGCATACCGAATGACGAATTGTATGGAGTAGCCATAAATGGAATTACAAGGATCTTCATCAAGTTTAAGGAGGAGGGCTTCTACTCTAGCATCATTAACAAATATCAAGAGAGAAGACTGGCCGTGAACACTGCAGTGGAGGTATGCCTCCATGATGTGTCGAGTTACATGACGTGGGTAAAAGTAAGGAATGTACCATTTGAGGCAACAGAGCATGATGTGGTAGCAGTTTTCCGTAACTATGGAAAAATCCACTCAGCTGAGTTGGGAGTGTGGAAAAATGGACCTTATGAGGGGTTGCCTGAGGGATCATTTACACTGAAAATGTCCTTACGGCAGCCAATTCCATTGTATGTGCTACTGGACGTCTTCAGGACTCAGGTCTACGTGTATTACTCAGGACAGAGGAAGACATGCAGATTGTGTGGGTCTTATGACCATATGGCAGCCCAGTGCCATAAGAAAGCAGGAAGGGGGGATCAGATACCATTGCCTATAAGTCAGCAGCAAGGTATAGAGGCACCGGAGACTGGGGTACTCCCCAAAACGACACCTTGTCGTTGGAGTGAGGAAGTTGATAAGGCAGAGGAGGCAATGAACGAATGTGTAACGTTACCGGTTGACACAGAGACTGCAACAGCGACGACGAGAACGAGTGATGACGAGTGTGAAGGACCACAGGATGGATTACTGGAGGAGGTTATAAACTCCTTTCTAAGTAAAGTTGAGGGTGGTCTGGAAGAAGCAAGGAGTACACACATGTCAGTGACATCACATAATGATTTGGTGGTTGGGGAAAAATTGTGCGCTAATGGCACTGTGCACACAGTTTTGGCAGAAGTACATAGGGAGGGAACGAGAGATGAAGAAGCGTGTGGTGATGGAAGTTCGCGTAAGCAATTGGCTGGAACGTTGGAGATGGACGACGTTCTCACTCCAGGACAGAGATCAGGGGTAAAGTCTTGGAAAAAGGAAGTGAGCCAAACGGTGAGAGAGGGGAAGGGTAATGAAGGGATGAATAGTTCTAAAGACAAGGTGGGGTAGTGGGGTTGAACAGGCAGGCTGCCAAACGAGAACCTCTTCACCAAGAAAGTATAGTAGGACATCTACCAAGGCAGAAGGGAAAGCCGCCACTATTAAAGTAATTCAAGATAGTAACAATTAATGTAAATGGATTGAGGAATGAAGTGAAACGAGTATGGATGGAATGGTTCCTCAGGAGGTATAATGTAGATGTATGTTTTATACAAGAACATAATTATAAGCTCGGCTGTACATTATTACTGAAAGGTTATAAGTTATATGTGAGTGGGTCTATGAGGTTAAAAGGAGGAGTGGCTGTGGCTGTGAAGGAAAACAGTCCCTTACGTATAATAAAGTGGGAGGAGAGGGGGAGGGCAGTGAGGAGGGATGGTGAGTGGGGTAAAACGAGAGTATGTTTTATAGGGGTTTACATGCCAGCGGAGAGTACTGTCAGAATAAAAGAGGATTTTGTAAGATACATTTTGTTGTATCATTTACGGGGTTTACCTTTAGTCACTATAATTGGAGGAGATTGGAACTGTGTCATAAGGGGGGGAGACGTAGAGCCGAGGGGGGCGGGGTGTGTGTTAGGGGCATTACGCAATGTTTTGCAGGATGCGGGGGTTAGGGATCTGGGGGGGAGGGGGGCCTGGAGAATAGAGTTTACCTTTGTCAGAAGAGGTTATTCAGCGCGTTTAGATAGAATCTATGCACAAAGGGGGCAGTAAAGCAACAGCAAAGAACTACAGACCGATAGCACTAACATCCCATATAAAAAATCTTTGAAAGGGTCCTAAGAAGCAAGATCACCACCTATCTAGAAACCCATCAGTTACACAACCCAGGGCAACATGGGTTTAGAACAGGTCGCTCCTGTCTGTCTCAACTATTGGATCACTACGACAAGGTCCTAAATGCACTAGAAGATAAAAAGAATGCAGATGTAATATATATACAGACTTTGCAAAAGCCTTCGACAAGTGTGACCATGGCGTAATAGCGCACAAAATGCGTGCTAAAGGAATAACAGGAAAAGTCGGTCGATGGATCTATAATTTCATCACTAACAGAACACAGAGAGTAGTCGTTAATAGATGACTCAAGAAATCGTAATGACACGATTGCAAATAAACCATACCCCCGGCCGGGATTGAACCCGCGGTCATAGAGTCTCAAAACTCCAGCCCGTCGCGTTAGCCACTAGACCAGCTAGCCACAATAAGATTCATCCAACTAGGTATATTTCTACACCATAGGAAGGTTAGCACAGGCACCTCTGTGACCACAAATGCAAGTTTTTACAGACGAATCTCCAGCTAGCGTGGCCGTGAGATTCGTCTGTAAAAACTTGCATTTGTGGTCACAGAGGTGCCTGTGCTAACCTTCCTATGGTGTAGAAATATACCTAGTTGGATGAATCTTATTGTGGCTAGCTGGTCTAGTGGCTAACGCGACGGGCTGGAGTTTTGAGACTCTATGACCGCGGGTTCAATCCCGGCCGGGGGTATGGTTTATTTGCAATCGTGTCATTACGATTTCTTGAGTCATGTTGACGGCAGTGAAGGGACTTGAGCTAGAGTTCGTCACGGCCACGCTAGCTGGAGATTCGTCTGTAAAAACTTGCATTTGTGGTCACAGAGGTGCCTGTGCTAACCTTCCTATGGTGTAGAAATATACCTAGTTGGATGAATCTTATTGTGGCTAGCTGGTCTAGTGGCTAACGCGACGGGCTGGAGTTTTGAGACTCTATGACCGCGGGTTCAATCCCGGCCGGGGGTATGGTTTATGAGAAAGTACAAAACAAATTCTGGCCACAAAATAGAGCGAAACACCAACGTCAAAGACCTGGGAGTGATCATGTCGGAGGATCTCACATTCAAGGACCATAACATTGTATCGATCGCATCTGCTAGAAAAATGACAGGATGGATAATGAGAACCTTCAAAACTAGGGAGGCCAAGCCCATGATGACACTCTTCAGGTCACTTGTTCTATCTAGGCTGGAATATTGCTGCACACTAACAGCACCTTTCAAGGCAGGTGAAATTGCTGACCTAGAAAATGTACAGAGAACCTTCATGGAGCGCATAACAGAGATAAAACACCTCAATTACTGGGAGCACTTGAGGTTCCTAAACCTGTATTCCCTGGAACGCAGGCGGGAGAGATACATGATTATATACACCTGGAAAATCCTAGAGGGACTAGTACCGAACTTGCACACGAAAATCACTCACTACGAAAGCAAAAGACTTGGCAGACGATGCAACATCCCCCCAATGAAAAGCAGGGGTGTCACTAGCACGTTAAGAGACCATACAATAAGTGTCAGGGACCCGAGACCGTTCAACTGCCTCCCAACATACATAAGGGGGATTACCAACAGACCCCTGGCAGTCTTCAAGCTGGCACTGGACAAGCACCTAAAGTCGGTTCCTGACCAGCCGGGCTGTGGCTCGTACGTTGGTTTGCGTGCAGCCAGCAGCAACAGCCTGGTTGATCAGGCTCTGATCCACCATGAGGCCTGGTCACAGACCGGGCCGCGGGGGCGTTGACCCCCGGAACTCTCTCCAGGTAAACTCCAGGTAAACTCCAGTGTGCGGGAAGTAAGAACAGTGGACGTGGGGTTTTCTGACCATAGGGCAGTTTTGGCTGAGCTGGATTGGGGGGATGTGGTTAAGATACAATCAGGGTTTTGGAAGTTAAATGCGAGACTAGTGAGGAGTGAGGTGGTGAGTGTGGAGTTTGGTGAATGGTGGCAAAATTTTTCGGGTGCCAGGGAGGGGGAGACGAGTGTCTTGAAATGGTGGGAAAATAAAGCTAAACCAGGTATAGCGGGTTTTCATAAACGTAAGGGACGGGAGGAGGCGAAGTGAAGGTATGGATTACAAAATTATTTGGAGCAACAGCTCAATGAGTGTTATGAGGAAGGGGAAGGAAGGCAGTATGAAAAGATATTGCTGCTCAGAGACAGATTGAAGGAAATACATAATGAAAGATTTGATGAGATAAGGGTAAGGGCGGGGATGGAAGCAGTATTGTGGGGAGATAAGCCTTCGGGAAGTGTTTTGAAAAGTTTTAAAATCAGGCAAAAGGAGTCAACTATTTTAAACTTAGAGGTTAGTGAAGATTTAGGAGGATATTATAAGGGGCAAATGCTAGCGACAACTGAAGGAATGAGTAATTATGCTGATTATTGGTTTCAAAAGAAGTGGACGAGGGGAAAAGTTGGGGTAGTTTGTGAGGAAGGAGAAGGGGTGCAAGCCTTTGGGACGTGTGGGGAGGAGATAGTTGGAATGGATGGTGTAATTAGTATGGATGAAGTGAAAGAGGCAGTGCTCAATTTAAGTATGGGAAAAGTGCCAGGAATAGATGGGATTTCGAATGATTTTTATAGAGTTCAATGGGACCATATAAAGTATTGTCTGGTACAGGTAATGAATTGTATGCTGAGGGAAGGTAAGTTAGGAATGACACAGCGGACGGGTGTGGTCGTGTTAGTGAGAAAGAAGCAGGAGGGAAGAACACTGAGCACGTACAGGGCCATATCTTTAATGTGTACTGATTATAAGATTTTTGCGAAGATACTAGGGAATAGGATGAAGAGGGTGATAGGAAGTATACTACATAAGGGACAGTTGGGGATTCCGGGACGTAGCATGAGAGATGGGCATAGCCGGATTAGGGTTTTTTTGAAGGGTTGCAATGGGGGTGGAATTTTAGGTATTGATTGGGAGAATGCATATGACGGTGTGAATAGGGAGTTTCTGGGGGCCAGTTTGAGACATCTGGGTTTTGGTGAGGGAGTTGTAAAATGGGTTGAGATACTGTATTCTGGGGCGGTGATACAGGTGCAAATTAATGTTAGGTTGGGCAGGATTTTAGAAATGGAGAGGGGTCTGAGACAGGGGTGTCCTATGTCTCAAATTTTGTTCGCATGCATACAGCACTCGTTTTATGAAATGGTTGAGGAAAAGGGGATTTTACATGGGGAGGGGGTGGGGTTTAATGTGGTGGTAGGATATGTGGACGATACAACTGTACTGATCACTGGTGTAGAAGAATTGAGAACGATAGGGAGGGTCTTGAAGGTTTTTGGGAGGGCATCAGGAATGAGCACCAACAGAGCTAAATCAAAATTATTAGAGATAGGTGCTTGGGTGGGGGGTGGAATGGGGTTGGAGTTTGGATGGGAAGTGGCGGAACGGTTGAAAATTTGTGGAGTTCTATATATGGCTGATGAGCAGGAGGCTCGTCGAGTGAACTCGGAGTTGGTAGGAGAGAAGGTAGTGAAAAGGATACGGAGCCTAAGAGCTGGGGATGTTACTTTATTGCAAAAGGCGGTTATAATAAATTCATTGGTGTATAGTAAAGTGTGGAATGTTGCTGTGGTGTATCCTTTACGGGTGCAGGAGATACATGAGATACAGAGGAGGGCGCTCCGTTATGTGTGGGGTTTTGGAAGGGCATGGCTCAGTAAAGATGTGGTCATGTCAAATGAAAGAAGAGGAGGAGTAGGACTTTTGGCACTGGGGCCGAGAGTAAAGGCCATGTATGTAAAACAGAGGTTTGTGCAGGAGGGGGGGGGTGAGAGGGGTAAGAGTTGGGAAAGTGATGGAGGATGTGCGACGGTGGTGGGGAGGAAAGGAATTATTTGAATGCGAGACTATGCTCAGGTTATTGTTAGTCGTTGGAGAGGCAGCAAAACTTAAGGTTGGAAGGTTGGTGGAGATGAGTAGGAAACCAGAAATCATGCAAGGGGTATCGGTATACCCCTTGTATGATTGGGGTAAGATTTGGTATGATTTCTGGAAGCTTAGATTAATGCCGAGGGTGAGGGAGTTAGTTTATAGATTTGTAATGGGAATTTTAGCTTCAAAGCCTGCCTTGTGTGTAATGGGTTTGGTGAGGGAAGCGACATGCGAAAAGTGTGAGGAACCGGAAACAGCTTTTCGTGCAGTTTATTTCTGTAAAGAGTTGGGGGAGGTACGGTTGTGGTTGGCAAGAGTTTTCAGGTTGATGGGCGGGGGTAATGTAGAGATTCTGAGAGCCCTAATATTCGAAGTAAGAGGGGTCTCTGAAGACGTGAGAAGAGCTATTATGTACACAGTGGCAGATTTCTTGTATTTTTCTTGGGGATTGAGGGGCAAAGGTGGGGGGATTAGAATTAGGGCGATTGTGGCAGGAATATATCGTACGGAATGTAGAAATAAACTCATTTATAGGGAACAGTGGAGAACGCATTTTCCGGACTCATACAGAAATATTACAGTAAAGGGACTCATTAATGTGCCACATTAAGTATAGATTAAGGGACAGTTTTCCTTTTGAGCGGGGATGTGTAAGTACTGGAGGGTGAGTGCATGAGGTAAGGTTATCTGGAGAGTTTGTATGGTTTGGAAGGCTATGTCAAACGTGGTGTTGTTTTTGAGAGGTGTGTTGCAGCTGTAGTGCAACACTACAGTGTTGTGCTTAATAAAGAATTATTAAGGTAAAGTGTGGTGTGCAGTAGCACGACTACAGAGAGGATAATC